>NC_083284.1:5546262-5736262 GCF_963506605.1 Zootoca vivipara | reverse complement strand
CTTTATTTGTCCAGGCAAACAACAGGAGCGTTGGGCAAGGCACAGAAATAGCAGGAAGATGAGAAAGGAAGCTTCACTGACGTTGTAGAGTTGGACCGGAGTGGCATTTACAATTCGCAATGACCTTTCCGTGAAAGAGCATTTGTACCAATCACTGTCTCCCTTGCCGTTCAATTTCAGAAAAGAATCCCATCCGTTACAGTGCTGATTGCCTTTCCACGTTAGGAGACACAACATTAATTCCATTCAATGAGTTTGCCCCAGGCTGGAGACCCAACTCCCTAAATCTGCAGAACAGAGCTGGTACAATTGCATCTTCTATTCCAAGTCTGATTTAGACACAAGATTGAAAAGTAACGTTCTGAGTGTAACGTACGCAGTGTTATCATTCAGAGGGCAGAGGAAGGTTGGGATGTCTTGCTGTGGAAGCCGCCCAGAGTGGCTGGGGCAACCTAGTCAGATGGGCAGCATATTAATAATATATTATTATTATTATTATTATTATTATTATTATTATTATTATTATTATACACTCAGTTTGCTATCTCTCTCTCCAAGTGTCTTTTAAAAGTTGTGTGCCTCTGCTTGTTTTTAAAACGAACAAGGAATACGGAGAGATGAATCGGAAACTTAGCAACTCTGCGTGTAGTTTACAAAAAATCCTTAACAATAACGTATGGCATTTCAACCATTTCTTAACAATAATGTATGGCATTTCAACCATTGAGAACCTTGGTTCTCAAACTTAATCCGGTCCGGGAGTCTGTTCGACTCCCGAAACGGTTCGAAAAGCAAGGTGCAGCTTCCAATTGGCTGCAGGAGCTTCCTGCACTCAAGCAGAAGCCGCGTCGGACATTCAGCTTCCGAAAAGCGTTTGAAAACTTACTTCTGGGTTTTCGGCGTTCGGAAGCCAAAACGTACTAGTACTAAGGCGTTCGAGAACCAAGGTATGAGTGTACATGAAATCTTAATTAATATAAAAGGTAAAGGGACCCCTGACCATTAGGTCCAGTCATGACCGACTCTGGGGTTGCGTGCTCATCTCACATTATTGGCCGAGGGAGCCGGCGTATAGCTTCCAGGTCATGTGGCCAGCATGACAAAGCCGCTTCTGGCAAACCAGAGCAGCACACGGAAACGCCGTTTACCTTCCCGTTGGAGCGGTACCTATTTATCTACTTGCACTTTGACATGCTTTCGAACTGCTAGGTTGGCAGGAGCTGGGACCGAGCAACGGGAGCTCACCCCATCGCAGGGATTCGAACCGCCGACCTTCTGATCAGCAAGCCCTAGACTGTGGTTTAACCCACAGCGCCACCTGCGTATATATTAATATATACAATGCCAAAATAATAATGACATGCGCAACTCAATATCTCAAAGCCTCATGTTAGTAAATCAGATACATACATTAAGGATATGACGCATTTCATTCAAACAGCGTACAATTTGATGTACATTCTTTATACACATCTATCCCTTTGGTTGAGGGGAGGTTAGTTCTTGAGGATATTCTAAATACTCAGAAGTCCTTGGACTTGTTAAGTTTGTGTTTTTAAAACAGATGGGCAGAGGGAAGAGGCTGGCTTGACAGTCCTTCAGGGAATGTCTCCTAGGAACACACAAATCTGCCTTGTACCAGATCAGACAGTTGGTCCACCTTGCCTAGCATTGTCAACAATGACTGGCAGTAGCTGTCTGGGTTTTCAGATTGGGGGGGGGCATTTTTTAGCCTTACCTGGAGATGCTGAGGATTGAACTTCTGACCTCGTGCATGCAAAGCACAATGCTGCACCACTGAGAAACACAATGAGCCTCCTTGTGCCAAGTCAGATCCTAGTCCATATAGCCAGTGTCGTCTACACTGACTGGCAGCAGCAGCTTCTCCAAGGTTTCAGTTGGGGGACATTCCCAGACCTTACCTGGAGATGCTCTCAGAGTTTGAACCTGGGACCTCCTGCAGGCAAACTCTGAGCTCCACTGTTGTAAGGCCAGCTGCTAAGCCCCTCATCTTCCTAGAGTGGCAAGACGAGACATGACTGTATAATCATAGAATCAATGGGGAGGATGCTCTTGTCTGAGATCAGAATCAATCACTTGCAGAAGGCTTCTCCCCACACTTCCATCACTTTGCCTGCTTAAACTCTCATGTACCCATTTGCCCCCACCTTGCTTTCTGGGTTCCCTCGCCCAATGTTGGCATCTATGGGTATTTTTTTTCCAGTGGTGGAATTCTGTGTGGAACATAATGTCCTGCGCCACTTCGCATGACTGCTGCCAACATGGTCTAATCCTGGTAAATTTCGTAGCTACTGGGTAGCGCATAGCTAACATATGCTTACCCCATGTTGTATGCACAACACATTGCTCTGCATTGTGCTGCCTTGGGACCTCTTTGCTAGGTGTTGTCATGTGCAGCACATCTGATTTATGCGCACTGTTTTTAAAATGCCCCACTTTTCACGCTCGGCCATGCTCTGATGAGTAAAGGGGGGTGGGAGCCTTCTGAAAGAGAAAAAAATCTGCTCACGCCGGGAGCACGGGGAGCAATCTGTGGCTGGATCAGAAAGTGGCAATGGTTTAGAGCTTGGAACTGTGGAATTGTAGAGTTGGAAGGGACCCCGAGGGTCATCTAGTCCAACCCCCTGCAATGCAGGAATCCTTTTGCCCATCATGGGGCTCAAACTCACGACCCTGAGATTAAGATTCTCAAGCTCTACCAACTGAGCTATGCCGGTTGTTCAGACGGCGTTTTCTTCGGCTAATGTTGGGATGGGCTCCTTTAAGAAATGAGGTCACAGTGTGTTTGTGTGTGTGCCAAGGAGATGCCTGAAAAGGGTTTGCCTCTTGCAAGGAATGATGGTGGGCATTCTTGGCACTGTAGATAATAGGAGGGCAGTTGAGCAGTTTAGAAAATGATCGTATGATTCCATGAAATTATAGTGTGGGATGTTTGTGCCATACCCTATTTGAGATCATGGGGAGGACCCAATAATAAGAGGGGGTGTTTGAGAGTCCACTTGGGGGCTTAATTTGCAAACAGGTCACTGAGAGATTGCAAGCAGGTAGACGGCAACATATTCTTTGCTGTATGTGTTGGCTTTCAAAAATTATATATATCGAAACGTACCTTCCTGCATATATGTTTGATAATTCTCAAATGACATAAAGCAAGAACAAAATCCAAGGATTATCCTATGTGTAACTCAGTCATCATAAATATAACACCCACTTACACTTTCAGGCATCAAATAGAAAATAAAGATTTGCTAAAGTCTAGCTTTCAGATGTCTGGTGGATAACAGCTTTTATGTGTGTGTTTTCAACTTATTCAATTTCCCCTGGAAATGGTATATCTGGAGTCAATGGGGAAGAAATATGGGCTGACATATTAGTGCCAACAACATTGTGTGGACACTGCAAAATAACTTGCCTTCTTGAAGAGCTCCCGTCCCACAACAATCACCCGTATCTGGAAGCAGCCAGCAGTCCAACACAATCAAATAAGCCATCCTCTAGCCGGTTTTACCTTTTACAACACCTGAATTTCAGATGCAGAAGAACTGAATTCTTGAGAGGCAGAAGGAAGAATCTTGTAAGACACACTGTCTGATCCGCTGTACTTCAAGGTGCAATTGGGGTGGAGAAACGAATTCTGGGTTTATGTCCTGACTCAACTCCCGTCCCGGTTGTAGCCTAGAGGTGTCAGGGAGCATACAAGCTGTTTGGAAAGAAGCAATGTCAAGCAAATGCGGAAAACGGTTCGGACAAATTGCATCTACTCAGAACCAAGGGAACCCTGTTCTGAGGTCACGGAATAATGTTTCCAATGTGTGTCCGGGGTTTTTTTTTTTTTGCAAGCGAAATCTGATGCTGATTATTCCTGCTCTCTGATGAGCTGTCCTTATGTTGGTGTTAGAACAGGGGTGGGCAACCTAAGGCCCAGGGGCCGGATGCAGCCCAATCGCCTTCTCAATCCGGCCCGCGGACGGTCCAGGAATGAGCATGTTATTACATGAGTAGAATGTGTCCTTTTCTTTAAAACACATCTCTGGGTTATTTGTGGGGCCTGCCTGGTGTTTTTAAATGAGTAGAATGTGTGCTTTTATTTAAAAATGCATCTCTGGGTTATTTGTGGGGCATAGGAATTTGTTCATATGTTTTTTCAAAATTCCGTCTGGCCCACCACATGGTCTGAGGGACGGTGGACCGGCCCACGGCTGGAAGAGGTTGGTGACCCCTGTGTTAGAGCATGGAGGTGAATCGTAGAATCATAGAACGGTGGAGTTGGAAGGGACCCTGGAGTCATCTAGTCCAACCCCCTGCAATGCAGGAATCTCACCTAAAGCATCCTTGACAGATGGCCACCCAACCTCTGCTTAGAAACCTCCAAGGAAGGACAGAGCACAACCTCTCAGGAGAGAACATTCCACTGTCGAACAGCTCTCACTGTCAGAAAATTCTGTAGCTTAACTACACGCTGAGATTTGTACTCTAACCAGCCCTGTCGCCAGCCTTCCTTGTTAGGTGGGGAAGCCACATTTGTAAGTGGGGCATGGATATGTGCGCATGATGCTCGACCTCCCCACACCCATGGAGAGATGTGAGGTGAAGAAGATGTGAAGGCCAGGCCAGTGGAAGGGGAAGTCAGTGACCTTCTCCTCCATGCAGAGAGTGTATGCTAACTTACATAATGAGTTATGTAAAGGTCAAGTGGCAGAGAATTTAATGTGAACTGCAAGAATTAAATGACTGGCATATTTTTGGTTTCAAAAGCAAAAAGGGATGCTAAGGGGACAGTGAACAAGGGGAAAGCGAAAGGTGCAAAGCAAATGAAATACTTTATTCTGTAGCTAAGTACGGTTAAAATATATTAAAAATGAACGTCGAACTTGTCTTCTCAAAAAAATCAGTTTTACTATTGTATTACAACAGCAGTACAAAAAAACCAGCTTTAGGAACAGAGTTAGTGCACTCTACAATGCGATCATCAACAAGCAAGTAGGGAGAGTGGGACTGAGAAAAACATGCATAACTTTACTGTCAAAATCAATGAGCTTTGAGCTTTGCAAAATATTTACTGCACAATAGGCTTCCTTTCGCAAACCCGTAGAAAGGCTTGACGAACATTCCAGAAAGCTTTCTGAATGATAGGTTCACAATGGACCTTTTCAGCAAGGAAACACCCCGATCCCTCTCTATTTCTCATAATAACCGCAGAATAAACTCTCATTTCTTACTGCAGGCAAACAAACATGTTACTTTGAATTGTGCTTGGAGACATACTGGGAGCCCATGTCGGTCTTTCAGGACCGGTGTTACATGGTCTCAGCGGCCGCTTCCAGTCACCAGTCTAGCTGCCGCATTCTGGATTAGTTGTAGTTTTCAGGTCACCTTCAAAGGTAGCCCCACGTAGAGCGCTTTGCAGTAGTCCAAGCGAGAGATAACTAGAGCATGCACCACTCTGGCGAGACAGTCCGTGGGCAGGTAGGGTCTCAGCCTGCGTACCAGATGGAGCTGATAGGCAGCTGCCCTGGACACAGAATTGACCTGCGCCTCCATGGACAGCTGCGAGTCCAAAATGACTCCCAGGCTGCGCACCTGGTCCTTCAGGGGCACAGTTACCCCATTCAGGGCCATGGAGTCTTCCACACCTGCCTGCCCCCTGTCCCCCCACAATAGAACCTCCTCTTCTTGCCCCCCACCTGATTGAAGAGGGAGGAACAGAAGCAGGTTGCACTCAGGCATAGTTGAGCGCAGCTTGGGTGGGGGAGATCCATAAGCTGAGGTTGGGGGTCTCTGTTGCTGCAACTGCCTCATCAGGTGCACACCTAGGAGTCGCTAAGAGACATGGGACATGCCTTTGCCTAACCTGCAAGTAGACTTTTGACAATGAAGAGTTCATTCTTCACCCTGGACACTCCTTGCCTGACAATTGGCCATATTGGCTGGGGGTGGGGGTGGGGGTGTTTGAGTCCAACAATATCTGGAATGCTACAAGTGTCCAACCCTGCCTTAATAATTACGAGGGCTGTATTTGCAATGCCTGCCTTTGCAATCTTGATTCCCCCACTTCAAAGCTTGGTTCCACCCCACTTAATTTATTATTATTATTATTATTTGCCCTCTTTAAAAAGAAAATATGAAAATGGAAACTGTTGTACGGGTATATGTGGGGGCTCAATTCTGCATCTTCACTTGCGGAGGTGCCAACTTGAATAAAATATTTGAGGGGGAGCAGGTAAGCCCCGCCCACATAACCAGTCACATGACACGGTGCCTCCCTCCTTGTTTCAATGCCTCTCTCTCAGGAGATGGTCTCTGGCAGATACTGGAAACTGGTCTTGGGGGGAGGGCATGCCACCAATTCATTTGACCCACTTCCCCGCTTCTCCTAGCCTCCTGTGGATATCTCATTATTAAAATTTAAAGAAGTCAATGATTTTTTAAATGCAGACCAGAAGGCTTTTGGGGGTATGTTAGAATGGGAAGGTTTTCAAAAGTTTGGCCGGCCTCCTTTCTGATTAACCTTTTGCTCTGTACAAAGAGACCTGCGGGTTGCCAAAACTGCGAAGGCTGATAATTGAACCTGCAGCCTCGCATTTTTAAAAAGATGATGTGGTGCCGTCGACTGATGCCGCCGTGTGCTTTTTCTGGACAAGTGCTTGGAAGAGAGAAACCCATCAAAAGGAATATACATTTTTAGACATTGAGAGAGAGAGAGAGAAACAGCTACAGTACACAAAAAAGGATCCCCCGTTATTTAAACTAACTGTCTGCTAAGGAATAAAAGACTCCTAAAGGAAGTTGGATTATTCTCCAGTAGTCATGACGACACCTTAAATAACTCTCGGCAAGGACAGAAGAAAGGGGAATAGCGGATCCAGTGAAATGGAAAGGTCCGTTAAGACTCCTGCGCCTCTTCTGCCTTGCCAAACAGCACAGGAGAAAATGGATTTGTGTTTACTGGCGCCCTGGCAGACAGACTGGCATGTAAGCGCGCCATGCCAGGAAACAACATTCCGCAAGGACAGAGTTTAGGAAGTTATGGAATGAGCCAACCCTCAGCAAGTGGGAGCCCTTTGTGGCCCAGACCCTGAGTGTTTAAAGGCACACATTCTCCCTCCAACTCCCTCCTCCAAAGCATCGATCCAGACCCCACTCTACAGGCCTTGTGGTTGGCATCTGTCTGTCTGTCTAGAGAGACAACAGAGTGCGCAGTCAAACCACTGGGGGTGCAAGCCTGGGCAGTGTGGACGGAGGTCCTGGGCTGCCCAGAGGACAAGACCCCCCCTCTTGATGTGGTCCAAAGGAAAGAGGATGAAGGCGTTTGGCACCAGCTGGGTTGCAGGAGTTCCGGGAAGGAGATGGCGCCATCCAACCATCCATTCTGGATTTATGTAGCATTTACTCCTTAGTCTTTTCTTCTCCCGAAGATGTCCCGCAAGGCAGCAGAGTTTTCAGGTCAGAGTTTTCCTTCTCCTCGATGGGCTACCTTTCCAGGTGGACCAGCCCCACCTGAGTCTCACTTCCCTCTACAGCAAGTGCAGAAACTGGCTCCTTGACTGTTGTTTGGGTCTCCTATTTATCTCATCCGCTCAATTCGTCAGAGCCTGTCTTCACATGCAGGGGCAGTCCCTAACCCACCGAAGGTTTGAGACCCACTGGCTCCCCTCACCTAGTTTAGCCGGCCAGTCGAAGCCGTTTCCCAAGGTGTGGCCACTGTCGCATGCTGACAACCCAGGATCTCCATGCACCCTGCCCAGGATTGGGCCCCAGGGAGGTCACTTCAGTGCTGCTAATGCAGCAGTTTGATTTCACCCCTGGAGGTGCACTCCATTGTCTCTTGAGACAGATGGATGCCAGCAACGCACTCGAACATCCCTCTCTAGCCAAGCAAGCAAGAAGCATTGATCAGTGTGACTCAAAGTTCGGGCCAATCACTTTCTTAAAAGGTAAAGGTAAAGGACCCCTGGCAGTTAAGTTCAGTCGCAGACAACTCTGGGGTTGCGCACTCATCTCGCTCTATAGTCGTTTAGTCGTGTCCGACTCTTCGTGACCCCATGGACCATAACACGCCAGGCACTCCTGTCTTGCACTGCCTCCCGCAGTTTGGTCAAACTCATGTTCGTAGCTTCGAGAACACTGTCCAACCATCTCGTCCTCTGTCGTCCCCTTCTCCTAGTGCCCTCCATCTTTCCCAACATCAGGGTCTTTTCCAAGGATTCTTCTCTTCTCATGAGGTGGCCAAAGTATTGGAGCCTCAGCTTCACGATCTGTCCCTGCTCTATAGGCCTCGGGAGCCAGCGTTTGTCCGCAGACAGATTCCGAGTCATGTGGCCAGCATGACTAAGCCGCTTCTGTTGAACCAGAGCAGTGCATGGAAACTCCGTTTACCTTCCTGCCAGAGCGGTACCTATTTATCTACTTGCACTTTGATGTGCTTTTAAACTGCTGGGTTGGCAGGAGCTGGGACTGAGCAACGGGAGCTCACCCCGTCGCGGGGATTCGAACCACTGACCTTCTGATCGGTAAGCCCATGGCTCAGTGGTTTACACCACAGCGCCACCCGCGTCCCTTAATCACTTTCTTACTTACAAGAAAAAAGCTGTTTTTGTAGTATTTTGGGATAGGAGCTTGACGGGCCTCCCCTTCCACAGAGGCTACTCAGTCCCCTTCCCCCTTTTCATGTTCTGAAAGCCCGGCGATTCTGGCTGTTCCCTCACTGTGAGAAGCCAAGTTACAGGCAACCAGGCAGAGGGCCTTCTCGGTGGTAGCACCCACCCTGTGGAACTCCCTCCCGTCAGATGTCAAGGAAATAAACAACTATCTGACTTTTAAAAGACATCTGAAGGCAGCCCTGTACAGGGAAGTTTTTAATGTTTGATGTTTTATCACTTTTTAATTGTTATTGTTAATATTTTGCTGGGAGCCGCCCAGAGTGGCTGCGGAAACCCAGCCAACTGGGTGGGGTATGTATGTATGTATGTATGTATGTATGTACGTATGTATGTACGTATGTACGTATGTACAGTATGTATGTATGTATGTATGTATGTATGTATGCATGCATGCATGTATAAATAAATAAAATTCTTCCCAATTCCTTTCTTGGTCCTACCTGGAGGTATTCTACCTAGATCTGCTTATTATTTGCTCTTTCCAGCTTTCAACATGCCTTATGATTGACAGATAATAATGGAATTCTATAAATACAAATGTGCCTCGGGAAGGACAAAAAAATTACGCTAAAAGCACATTTCTTGAAGACAGTCATCAGGATAGTGGTTATGATAACAGCTGTCGCTTTGAAGGAGGCGAAGAGGGAAGCATTTAAACCAACGAGGAAGCTATTTATTAAGAGGAGGGGGGTGGATGCCTGCATGGATTAGATAGGGGGAGAGAGAGAGAGATTGGAATATGGCCTTGTTTTTGGAACTGATGCAAGTTCCTGAAGCAAAAATGTGGAGAAGCAAATGAAGAATCCCGAGGGAAGCAGAATTTTAATCAACGCTAAGTGTCACAAAAATTCAAGGGGGGGGGGGGAGAACATCCCTGCCTGCCTATCTATTAATCACATTTGCATTTCATCCTTTCTGCAAACATTAAAAATATTTATTTATTTTTGATGGGCATCCATGACAGATGGGCATCCACACGGATTCTCCTTCCTTGAGAGGTTTTTAAGATGAATGACTTTGGATGTTTCGGCTGAGATTCCTGCATTGCAGGGGTTGGGCTAGATGACCCTTGGTGTCCCTTCCAATGCTACCCTTCTGTGATTCAATGAAAACCACATGTCCTAAAGACACCACAGTCTCCGATGTCTTTCATTCCAAGGAAGCAGAGCTCTGGGTTCTCTCACTGTTCAGAGATTGAAGTGGCATGTAGGAGCGTCTCCACCCCCATCATTCTGCCCGGACACTGAGATCCAGCGCCAAGGGCCTTCTGGTGGTTCCCTCATTGCGAGAAGTGAGGTTACAGGGAACCAGGCAGAGGGCCTTCTCGGTACTGGCACCCACCCTGTGGAACGCCCTCCCATCAGATGTCAAGGAAATAAGCAGCTATCCTATTTTTAAAAGACATCTGAAGGCAGCCCTGTTTAGGGAAGTTTTAAATATTTAATGCTGTATTGTTTAAACACTTGATTGGGAGCCGCCCAGAGTGGCTTGGGAGACTCAGCCAGATGGGCGGGGTACAAAATAATAATAATAATAATAATAATAATAATAATAATAATAATAATAATGTAATATACAGAATAACTGCACCTGGGGCTGGGGGTTCAGTGGGTGGGGGAAAGTGACCCTCTATAAATTGTCAGGCTCAAACTCCCATCAGCCCCAGTCAGTATGGGAAAAGCACATGGAGGTGCCTGAGCGCCACACCTTTGGTTTAACGCAGCACTCCATAATATTGTACCCCAGAATAACTGCTAAAGAGGAGTCCCTTGTGGTGCACCCCTCCTTTTAAGAAAGCATTTTCTCTCTGTGTTGGAAGGGATAAACAGCAGCACAGAGTAAACAGGCTGCAAACAGCAGGATTTCTAGGGGCAGATTAGCAGCAAGGGATGATTTCAGCAGCTGCACTCTTTTTGCTACAGCCATTTTTAATTATCTGATCTTATTTTGTCCAAGTAATAATCATAAATAAATAAGACCACCACTCAGACCATCCCATTGCAACATAGCTGCCAAGTTATCCCTTTTTTAAAGGGATTTTCCCTTATGCTGAATAGGCTTCCTCGCGAGAAAAGGGAAAACTTGGCAGCTATGCCATTGCAACTATCTAACCTCCCAACACCTCTTGTGAAGGTTCGACCCCTTTCCGTTTGAACAGTACAAATTCTAAAAACACCTTCCATATTTCCTTAAAATTATTTCTCCTGCATATTCCCCTTCTTACCCTAATGGCACATGTTAATTTATCACCAATAGCTATATCCCACACCTCTTTATACCATTCTTCCCTTTTATATTCCGCTTTCCCCTTTGCTACAGCCATGAGGTCTGTAGAGCAGGCATAGGCAAACTCGGCCCTCCAGATGTTTTGGGACTACAACTCCCATCATCCCTAGCTAACAGGACCAGTGGTCAGGGATGATGGGAGTTGTAGTCCCAAAACATCTGGAGGGCCGAGTTTGCCTATGCCTCCTCTAGAGCCTTGAACAAAGCTTCCAAAAAGGGAAGTTTTTGGTGTTTGATGTTTAATTCTGTTTTTAATCTGTTGGGAGCTGCCCAGAGTGGCTGGGGAAGCTCAGCCAGATAGATGGGGTATAAATAATAAATTATTATTATTATTATTATTATTATTAGGTGCCAGGGGGCACCCAACGCTTTTGCATTAGCAATTCCACAAAACCGGCAAAGCAGAGGGATGTAATTGGGCAGCTGTTCCATCTTCACTGCCATCAGGCACATTCAAGGGAACGTAGCACACAGCAATCTTCTTAATTATGCTCCAGCTCGCTGAACACACATTTTGTTTTCTGGCAGGAAGTGGGAAAGTCTTTGGCTGGGCTTTTGACGTTGGAAATTTCAAGACGCCTCTCAGTTGTATTAGGGTGAGCCATTAATGGATTGTAATAAGTTGCATCTACTAAAATTATCTTCTGTGACTGGAATGCCTCACTCTTAGTGCTTTGCTTTGGTAATGGTAAAGGTAAAGGACCATTGAACGGTTAAGTCCAGTCAAAGGCGACTATGGGGTTGCAGTGCTCATCTTGCTTTCAGGCCAGGGAGCCGGCATTTGTCCACAGACAGCTTTCTGGGTCATGTGGTCAGCATGACTAAATAATAATAATAATAATAATAATAATAATAATAATAATAATAATAATTTATTATTTATACCCCGCCCATCTGGCCGGGTTCCCCCAGCCACTCTGGGCGGCTTCCAACAAAACATTAGAATACAGAAATCCATCAAACATTAAAAGCTTCCCTAAACAGGGCTGCCTTAAGATGTCTTCTAAAAATCTGGTAGCTGTTTTTCTCTTTGACATCTGATGGGAGGGTGTTCCTCAGGGTGGGCGCCACTACAGAGAAGGCCCTCTGCCTGGTTCCCTGCAACTTGGCTTCTCGCAATGAGGGAACCGCCAGAAGGCCCTCGGCGCTGGACCTCAGTGTCCGGGCAGAACGATGGGGGTGGAGATGCTCCTTCAGGTATACTGGACCGAGGCCATTTAGGGCTTTCAAGGTCAGCACCAACACTTTGAATTGCGCTCGGAAACGTACTGAGCGCAATGTGCATGCTAGGGGAAAGTGGGCGTTAAAATGCATTTGTGAAATTTGTTGGAAGTAAAGCACTGATGCCCAAACCTCCAGCTGTTTTGGGACTACAACTCCCATCATCTCTATCTGACAGGACCAGTGGTCAGGGATGGTGGGAACTGTAGTCCCAAAACAGCTGGAGGGCCAAGTTTGCCCACCACAGGAGTAAAGCAACAATACTTAAATGGTTAAAGCTATGGTTTTCCCAGTAGTGATGTATGGAAGTGAGAGCTGGGCCATAAAGAAGGCTGATCGCCGAAGAATGGATGCTTTTGAATTCTGGTGCTGGAGGAGACTCTTGAGAGTCCCATGGACTGCAAGAAGATCAAACCTCTCCATTCTGAAGGAAATCAGCCCTGAGTGCTCACTGGAAGGACAGATCGTGAAGCTGAGGCTCCAATACTTTGGCCACATCATGAGAAGAGAAGACTCCCTGGAAAAGACCCTGATGTTGGGAAAGATGGAGGGCACTAGGAGAAGGGGACGACAGAGGACGAGATGGTTGGACAGTGTTCTCGAAGCTACGAACATGAGTTTGACCAAACTGCGGGAGGCAGTGGAAGGCAGGAGTGCCTGGCGTGCTCTGGTCCATGGGGTCACGAAGAGTCGGACACGACTGAACGACTAAACAACAACAACAACTTGCAACATGTTACCTGAACCAGTGGGGAGCAATAGACCCTAGAAGGCCCTCGGCACTGGACCTCAGTGTCCGGGCAGAACGATGGGGGAGGAGACGCTCCTTCAGGTATACTGGACCGAGGCCGTTTAGGGCTCACCCCCGTTTCTCTTGCATAAGGACACCCAGGGCCGGCTCTAGGGGTAGTCTGGGTGGCGTGGGGCGCCAGGGCGCCGGCCTGGTGGGGCACCGCGTGGCAGAGCCGTGCGGAAACCGTGCTACGCACTGCGCCCGCCCACCAGCCGCGGCAAGAAACGGAGCGGGGCGGGGGCACCGGAGCGATCTCTGCACCACGGCGCCCGGGCGCCCGACGTGCTTGAGACGGCCTTGAGGACACCATGAAACTAGCTCCAGTCATGGTTGTTGTTTTTTTAATCCGAAGCCATCTTTATATCCACGAAGAGAGTTGTACATAAATAACCCTCTTCCCCTTTACCAATGGGATCATTGTGTGGTTTTAAAATTTTGTTTTAAGCAATGCAACAAAATGTGGATGAGACAGGTGGTTGAGGGACTGAGTAGCTCCAGCTTCCAAGCTTTTAAAAACACTGCTACATGCATATCTAAACTATAAGCCAACCAACTTTATTTCTAAAACCCAAGAGCTTTAATTTAGTGCTGTATTGGACAGAACCAATTGGACAGTCTGTTTTCTAATAAGCCTCAGCCATTCTGCATCCTATATACAGTATATAGTATATAGTATATAGTATATATATATATATATATATATATATATATATATATATATATATATCCTATATAATAAAGTGCACGTGTCTCTGCGTCCAGTCCCTGTGTCCCTGTGTCCGTGCTACTGCGCATGTGCCCCATGGACACAGGGACTGGACAAAGAGACTGCATGCGCATGCACTCCCCCCCCTCTGCCTCCTCCAACCTCTGCTCCCGGCTGGAGCACTGCAGGGCACGTCGGGGAAGCGAGGGTGGAGGCTGGCGGAGGTGAATGGGGGGAGGAAGGGCGCCTTTGAGGAGCCTGGTCCGGCTCCTGCCACCGCCGCAGAACCGGAGCCCGATCCGATGCCGCCATCTTGGTCCTCCTCCGCCTCCTCCTCACAACCCTCCCTGGCCTGTGAGAGAAGCGGCGGGGCCGCGGCGGCTGCGGCTGCAGTGGGAGGCCGCGAAGCAGCGGCGGCGAGGCAGGCGTTTGTGTCCTGCGGAGAAACGAGGCTTCCCGCCTTGCCAACGCAGGGCTCGCGGCTGGCCCCGGTGCCGCCTCCAGCCAAGCCAGGCCAGGCCAGGCCAGGGCGGGGAAGGAGCCTCTCCTCCCCGGCGTAGGTCCCCGGGTTCGGAGAAGCGCTGCGCAAGCGCTTCTCCGAACCCCGGGATGTCTCCTTCCTGTCGGCGGATGGGGGAGAGGAACGAAGGAGAAAGGGCTGCTTTCTCCTCCTTCGTTCCTGTCCCCCTGCCGCCGACAGCAAGGACAGGTCCCGGGGTTCAGAGAAGCGCTGCGCAAGCGCTTCTCCAAACCCCGGGATGTTCTAGCGCCCGTTTACTCAACGGGCTGAATTACACTAGTCTGTGTGTGTGTGTGTGTGTGTGTGTACACACACACACACACACACACACACACACACACACACACAGAGCAGGAGCTTCCTGCAGCCAATCAGAAGCTGCACTTTGGTTTCCAAATGCTTTGGAAGTCAAACGGACTTCCGGAACGGATTCTGTTCGACTTTCAAGGTACAAGTCTGTCTGTGTGTGTGTGTGTGTGAAATTTTCTTTTTTTCATGAGACAACTTAATCCCCTGGATGGAGAATTTGAAGGGCATCCTTTTGGTCAAATTGCCAGCTGCACATTCCTCCAGAAAGCATTTCTTCATTTCATGCTGTTTGATTCCGGAATGGCATTAAGATCCGCCGAGGTGGAAAGACAGATGTTGTTTCACCTGGAGAGTGAGGTCCCGCTGGGAAACAGATGACTTTTGATGTATCCCAAGCGGCAAACATATGCAGTTCTTCTTTTTTTTTAAAAAAGGAACCATATGGACACAGTATTTCAAGTCAGGGAAGTTCCTCGCATCTTCCTACAGTCCCTTAAAGCCACCCAAAAAAACCCCCACATTTTGTTTTTATTGCTTAAAAAAAAAAAGTAACTAGATTGCTCCACTTCCCAGCTAAAGCTGAGCGCAGTTGTTTGATTTGCCTTTCAAACATTTACCTTTCCTGGATGCGGTCCCAGAACAGCGACTGCCTTAGAGACATATTCAGAAATAGCTGAGTTACGGTGCCAGATTCTGTCAAAGAAAACCTTAGCTAAGTCCAGAGATCTCCAAGGCTGTGTCTCAGAGGTCCCCAAACAGAAGATCCCTGGAAGTCTCTGTTTTCAGAATTACCCTTATTTTAGCCGCTTCCATTGTTTTCTGCTCTAAAATCTGAGTCAGAAGAACAGCTGTTTTGCTAAGGATGCCCTCAGGTGAGTATTTGGACCACTTGCCCCCTTGAAACCAACTCTGCTCACTTACAGGAGGCCTCACCCAAAGTCATCCTCCGATGGCCAGCACAAATGAATCCCTCCCTTTCCCCCTTTGCGTTGGAAGGGTTGTGGAAAACTTGGTTCATTATTCACGTTTGATGGGAATGCCCCCATGTTAAAAACTTTTGGAACCGAGTATTCTCTTTTATATCCATCATTACGAGCCAACCTCTTTCTCCAAATCCTGCCTTAGCCCTACTATCTTTGGACATAGACTTGGGCTCCACCCTGCAAATAATAATAATAATAATAATAATAATAATAATAATAATAATAATATATTATTTATACCCCGCCCATCTGGCTGGGTTTCCCCAGCCACTCTGGGCGGCTTCCAACAGAAAAATGAAATAAAATAATCTATTAAACATTAAAAGCCTCCCTAAACAGGGCTGCCTTCAGATGTCTTCTAAAAATCTGGTAGCTGTTTTTCTCTTTGACATCAGATGGGAGGGCATTCCACAGGGCAGGCGCCACCACCGAAAAGGCCCTCTGCCTGGTTCCCTGCAACTTGGCTTCTCGCAACGAGGGAACCGCCAGAAGGCCCTCGGTCCTGGACCTCAGTGTCTGGGCAGAACGATGGGGGTGGAGACGCTCCTTCAGGTATACTGGACTGAGGCCATTTAGGGCTTTAAAGGTCAGCACCAACACTTTGAACTGTGCTCAGAAACGTACTGGGAGCCAATGTAGATCTTTCAAGACCGGTGTTATGTGGTCTCGGCGGCCGCTCCCAGTCACCAGTCTAGCTGCCGCATTCTTGATTAATTGTAGTTTCCGGGTCACCTTCAAAGGTAGCCCCACGTAGAGCGCATTGCAGTAGTCCAAGCGGGAGATAACCAGAGCATATACCACTTTGGTGAGACAGGGCACTCAACTGGTATGTCAGTAACACCTTTATTTAATTTGAACTCTTGAATTACCACAGATTTCACCCTCAGGCCTTGGAACAACTGGCCTTTTTTCCTGGTTCTTAATCTTTTTAAAGGGTAGAAAAAGCCTTTCCCAAGGAGGTGACCTCGAGATTTCCATCAGCCCCGGCAGGAAAAATGCCACCGTGTTTTTTTTTGTTTTTTTTTTAAACTTCTTGTTATCAGTTCGGTCTGGTTAGAATCTGTCAGTGTTCTCTCAGATCAGTTTTATTTTTTAAAAAAATCAAGTCATTCTTGAGCAATAAAAAAAATGGGACGTCCCGGTTTTGCTGGGAGACTTGCAGGGTATGTGTGTGTATAAACAAACTTATCATACAAATGTAAAATTCACACTCGTCATTCTGCCGGCTTTTGTTTCTGGGGGTGAGACGGCAGCTACCCAGAAGGGAACGTAGCCTTCAGACGGAAAAAGGCTCTCTGGTAGAGATGGGAAGTTCTGGGGAAAAACTGGAATAATTGAAAGGGAAAAAAACAGGTTTCCCCCCGGTTTTTCCAAAGTCGTTTGTTGTTGATTTTTTTTTTTTTTAAACATTGGGGGGGAAAGGTGTATGGAATATTCAAACTATATCAAACTGTTTTTCCCCGTTTCCCCCCCAGGAAAAAATGGCTTTGGAGGAAAACGGGAAAAAGGGGGGGGGTAATTGGTTCCCCCCCCTCATTTTCCCAGTTTCCCCCCCAGGCCTTCTCATCTCTGCTCCTTGGGATAGCTAGGCCAAGCGATTTTACCCTGTCTGCCATATTGGATCAGAGGGAGAAAGATTATGCTGATGATTGAAGTTGTGTAGTTCCTGCAGAAAGTTCTCCACATGGTTGTGTCATCTAGGGTTGCGCCAGGCACACACAAATGCGCACAGTTTTTCTAGTGTGTGTTTGGTGCAGGGCAGTGTTGCCGACTTGGTGCCCTACAGATGTTTTGGAGGACAACTCCCAACTGCACGTTGGCAAAGGTTTTTGTAGGGTGCTGCTAGCTCTCCGCCACTGGCAGAACCTATTTATCTACTTGCGCTGGCGTGCTTTCAAACTGCTAGGTTGGCAGACGTTGGGACAGAGCAACGGGAGCTCACCCCGTCGCTGGGATTCAAACCGCTGGCCTTCTGATCAGCAAGCCCAAGAGGCTCAGTTGTTTAGACCACAGAGTCATCTGCATCCTGCAGTCCGATAGCCAGTCCCCCAGTCCGCTGTGGTACGCCTCTTTGTGATAAAGTTAGCACATTGTCGTTCTTTCTAAAAGCCACTGCATGTAGCCAAACCATGTTTCTGCCTTATGGGTATAATGGTGTATTTGTTTTATGTACATTGTTTTGGATGCATGGACATGCATGGTTACCAGACGGCAGCAGAGACTAGCGAAAGAGGGCCAGCTGCTGCTGTGAAATGGAAGAAATGTGGGGAGATAGGAAGGCGTTGGACAGCAAGCTCAGTTGGCAGATGGAAGAGGCTTGTTGAGCCTGATATACTCCAGGCCACCAAATAAGGAATGAAAATATGCATCTCTGATCAGAGAATGATAGAATTGTAGAGTTGGAAGGGGCCACAAGGGCCATCTAGTCCAACTCCCTGCAATGCAGGAATCTTTCGCCCAACATGGAGCTCAAACCCCAGCCCTGGGATTAAGAGTCTCTTGCTATACCGACTGAGCTATCCAGCACCAATGCAGGATGTGGCTCTTTGTGGGGAGGCCAGGGGAATTGTCAAGGAAGGCAGAGAAAAACTGCATTCTGCTCCCTGTCTACATGGGTGCACATGAGAATGTATTGAGTCATTTCGGCTTAACTCCTTCTGGACTGAACCAATCCTTAGTGGTTGAGCAAATGCTATGCTTGTAGAAGTTCCCTGGTTCAATTCCTTGCATCTCCAGGTAGAAGCATAGGAGAACAGGGGCCAGGGGAGACCTTTTACTGCCTCAGACCCTGGGGACATGCTGCCAGTCAGAGCAGACATTGCTGGTCAAGATGGACAAACCGTCTGGCCTGATAGAAGGCCATTATCTTATGCTCTGCCATAGTGAGGCACAAGGTGCTGGTGTCAGGTCCCCCAGATATTTTTGCTCAGTTTCCCTTTTTGGCTTCCCTTTCTAGCCAAAGGACTAGAAACCTGCCTTTTTGTTTTTATTTCAGATGGGGACAGATCATCTCAGCATGCTGGGTTCCATACTCAAAATCTAAGGCCTGACTTGGTCAGTGTGTGCACCCATGAAAACGAAGAGCCCTACATAGAGATCTTGCCTCATCTATTGTCTATTAATATAAACCGCTTCCTCTCTCTCAGTCCCTAGTGGCTATGACTATCCTTACGGGTCGCACGGTAAGGATAATTGAGGCAAATGAATGCGAAATGCCCTGGACACTCGGGAAGAACTGTATAAATGTTTAAGTATCATTATTACATAAGAGCTCCACAGCAGATGTCATGCCTTCTTCATCTTGGTGACTTCCAGATGTCGTGAGACTCCCAAGTTCCCTCAGCTCCAGCCAGAATGGCCAAAGGTCAGGGGTAATGGGAGTTGAAGTCCAAATTATCCGGAGGGCGTCAGGTCAGGGAAAGCTGATCTAGGCCTTCTGTTGAGCAGCCTTGCTACTGCCTCTCGGATATACAATTCTCGCTTGGCTTGACAGCTAATTTCCTCTCCCTTACTAGGCGTTTACCAGGATCTTGTAATCCCCTCTCCCCAATTTCCCTCCAAACTCTTCTAATCGGGGGCAGAGAACCCTGCTTCTCTTGTTCTCTTTAAACTAGAGCGCACCTGCCTGGCTGCCAGTCAGGAGTAAAGCTGCGTCTAGGTGACCACACATAGGATAATTCTTGAACGTGGCAAAATATCCGGTCTCGTTTCCCCTTTATACCGCAAACGGCTGCCATAGGTGCACAGATTTATTTGGGTGCTTTTGTGAATTAGCATCTTCTGTAGACTTGCTTGCGAAGCTGTCTTTTTCTCCAGGGCTGCAGGGGAACTGGACAATTGTCGCCCTGCTCTGGAGATGCTCATCCAGGTGAGCCCTCAGTCCTTGGTGTGAGCGGGCAGCCGCAGGGAGGGTCTGCCTCCCTTAGTGAGCAATCCCAACGCTTTTAAACGCCAACGTCCGCATGGGCCCGCAGCCTTAGATTATGCCCTCGTGTTTCTCTGTGGCTTTCAGGGCCTCGTGCATGCTTGCGGCGGACAGCCTGCGGTTGATGTTGCGGTAGCTGCAGTGGAGCAGGTTCCAGAAAGTAGTCCTCAGGTCCCGGTTGAAGAGGGCATAGATCAAGGGGTTGATGAGAGAGTTGGCGTACCCCAGCCAGAGGAGAGTCCTCTCCAGCCTCAGAGGGATGCAACTGCAGCGGCTGCCGCAGATGAACGGCCGGGCCGTTGACATCAGGAAGAAGGGGAGCCAACAAAAGCTGAAGGCCCCCACAATGATGCCCAGGGTCCTGGCTGCTTTCTGCTCCCTCTTGAAGATGGAGATGTTCTTCCGGTCCTGGCGGAGGAGTTTGGACAAGGTGGTGCATTGCTCCACGGCCTTGCTCCTCTTGGTGCTAGGCTGGCGCCGGGCTCCGGGCTCCATGCAGTAGGCTCCGTCTGGCTCGTAAGGCCTGGGGAAGTCCATAAAGCGGTGCTTCTGAGCGCTGGCCTTGGCTGCCTTGTAGATCCTGTTGTACATGACGAGCATGACCGCCATGGGTATGTAGAAGGCGACGCCGGTGGAGTAGACAGTGTAGCCAAAGTCCTGGCTGATGAGGCACACCCGTTCCACAGTGATGTTCTTCGCCCAGCCGAACAAAGGGGGAAGAGTGATGGAGGCCGAGAGGAGCCAGACGATGAACACCATCTTGGCCATCAGCTTCCCGTCTTGCCTCACAGGATACGTCAGCGGCCGGGTTATTCCCAGGTACCTGGAAAACACCAAGGAAAGGTTGGTAGGTTGGATTTGGCTTCATCAAACCTTTTTTTAGGCATTAAGGTAAGGTAAAAAGGTAAAGAACCCCTCGACGATTAAGTCCAGTCAAAGGCAACTATGGGGTTGCGGCACTCATCTCACTTTCAGGCCAAGGGAGCCGGTGTTTGTCCACAGACAGCTTTCTGGGTCATGTGGCCAGCAGGACTAAACTGCTTCTGGCGCAACAGGATACCATGACGGAAACCAGAGCGCACGGAAACAGTGTTTAGCTTCCCGCCGGAGTGGTACTGTCAGGGGTTCTTGCGACTACTTCAGAGTAACGACGCTCCCCATGCTTGTCTTTAAGCAGTTTTTATTGGTGCACTCTATTTACAGTGAGACAGGTGTGTAAAACATGTCAGCTCAGTCCGATGCAGAATCCGGCACTGCCCCCCCCCACGTGATCTCCCCCAACATAGGAGTCTCGGCACAGTGAATCTCCTCCCCTTTTTTCTCCTGCGTAATTCCAGAACCGGGGGAAAGGGTCTACGCTCCATGCTTTCCTTTCCCCTCCTTTCCCCCTCTCTCTCCTCCCTCCTGTGTAGCCGGGACTCTCCCATGCTGCCAGAGCCCTGGCACTCTCCCTCCACTTCCTGGCTTGCCTCCTCAGAGCCCTGGCTTCCATCACTGCTTGGGGAGGAGCTACTTCTGATGCAAGGGGGAGGTTCTCTGTACTGTCTCTCCCTTACAGGTACCTATTTATCTACTTGCACTTTGACGTGCTTTCGAACTGCTAGGTTGGCAGGAGGAGGGACCGAGCAACGGGAGCTCACCCCATTGCGTGGATTCGAACCGCCAACCTTCTGATCTGCAAGCCCAAGAGGCTCAGCAGTTTAGGCCACAGTGCCACCCATGTCCCAGTTAGAAATATAGGCCATCATAAAACATCCATATACATTTTTAAAAAAATATATACGAATAAACAGCCATGTAAAAATATGCAATAATGAGGATTTTCGTTGGAGTTTCTTCCCACTAAATAGTGCCATTCACCACTCTGAGAGATACTATTGATAAAAACTCAGCCATCCTTGCAGTTACTTCCGGGTTAATGTCAGACAGAATCTGATATTTTCATTGTGTCGTAATGTTAGACTACCCCAAAAATGCGGATGTTCAGTATTCAGACAATAGACCGGGAGGGGGTGTTGGATTTTTTTGAATAGTCTTATTATATATATTATTCCGCCCCCCCAAAAAAAGGGTGTGTGTTTGCATAGCTGGTTGTAACAAGGGACAGTAGAAAATAACATGTTCTACTGTGTCCAACACATTTTCATGCTTGTTTGATTTTAATATTTTTATCCTGCTTTCCCAGTGACAGACACTGAGCTCAGAGCAGCTCAAAACAATCACAGAATCATTGAAAAGCAACAGACATTGTGACCACGATAGTATCAAACACAATAGCCCATAAATAAAGCAAATAAATAAAGCAGCTAAAAAAGCCAATGCAATTCTGGGCAATTCAATAGGAGTATAGCATCTAGATCAGGCATCCCCAGACTCAGCCCTCCAGATGTTTTGGGACTACAACTCCCATAATCGCTAGCTAACAGGACCAGTGGTCATCGATGATGGGAATTGTAGTCCCAAAACATCTGGAGGGCCAAGTTTGGGGATGCCTGATCTAGATCTAGGGAAGTAATAGTACCACTGTATTCTGCTCTGGTCAGACCTCACCTGGAGTACTGTGTCCAGTTCTGGGCACCACAGTTCAAGAAGGATACTGACAAGCTGGAACGTGTCCAGAAGGGGGCAACTAAAATGGTCAAAGGCTTGGAAACAATGCCTTATAAGGAACGACTTAGGGAGCTGGGTATGTTTAGCCTGGAGAAGAGAAGGTTAAGGGGTTATATGATAGCCATGTTCAAATATATAAAAGGATGTCATATAGAGGAGGGAGAGAGATTGTTTTCTGCCGCTCCAGAGAAGCGGACACGGAGCAATGGATTCAAACTACAAGAAAGAAGATTCTGAACATTAGGAAGAACTTCCTGACAGTAAGAGCTGTTTGGCAGTGGAATTTGCTACCAAGGAGTGTGGTGGAGTCTCCTTCTTTGGAGGTCTTTAAGCAGAGGTTTGTCAGCCATCTGTCAGGAATGCTTTGATGGTGTTTCCTGCTTGGCAGGGGGTTGGACTGGATGACCCTTGTGGTCTCTTCCAACTCTATGATTCTATTCTATGATTCTATGAAATAATAAATTCATCAAAATGATCAATTTTTTAAAATTAAGTTTCTATACCACTTTTCATTCAAGAATCGTAGTTTGCAATAGAAACACAAATAAATACATGCCATTGTAACAAACAAAAACAGTACCCCCACGGTTTAAAACAGGCATAGGCAACCTTTGGCCCTCCAGATGTTTTGGCTTACAACTCCCATGATCCCTAGCTAACAGGACCAGTGGTCAGGGGTGATGGGAATTGTAGTCCAAAACATCTGGGGGGCGAAAGGTTGCCTATGCCTGGTTTAAAAGGTCATAGATAGTTTAATTAGCCGAAGGCCTGAGAGAAGAGGAATATTCTTGCTTGGCACCTAAAGATGTAGCATGAGCCTCCCTGGGAGAGCATTCCACAAATGGGGAGCCACCACATAAAAGGCGCATTATCCTGTCGCCACCCTCCGGACCTCACGTGGAGGAGGCACACAAAGAAGGGCCTCAGAGGATGATCTCAGGGTCCAGGTCTTACCTTCCAAGTCCCGGACTGCAGAATCCGGGACTGGCAGCCGTGTGACACCGGAAGTTGCGTCAACATAACTTCCGGTGTCGCTTTGCCCTTCTATGGGCACAAAAAATGGCTGCCGGCAGCTTCGAAAGTCACTTGTACGCATGTCAGGAAGTGCGCCGACGCAACTTCCGGTGTCGCTCCGCCCATCTATGGGCACCAAAAATGGCCGCCGTCGATACCAGAAGTCGCGTCTATGCACTTCCGGACATGCGTAGATGCGACTTTTGAAGCCGGCAGCGGCCATTTTTGGTGCCCATAGAAGGGCAAATTGGAAAGAAAAAAATGGCCGCCGGCAGGAGAAAATAACGGAGAAAAACGGGAGACGAAGTGATACGGGGGACCACCGGGAAAAGGTAAATAAAAACAGGGGTTTCCGGGGGGAAACGGGGTACTTGGCAGGTATGGTCCAGGTAGGTTCATGCATGTTGTATGTTGTCTTCACAAATGCATGCCTATTTGTGCTATATGCAATTTTTTATACACTTGACCGAAGAACTGCAGTGCAAAATTCGGGGAAGTGCGAATTTTTGAAAGGTGGCTACGTTTTGACTCTCGCGCTATTTCAGAAAGGCGAATTAAGCAGGAACACCTTTAAATGTGACCCGAACACAATTCCCATTGCTCCCGTCACTCCCCGCCACATGGGGGGCAGAGCCAGTGGTTGAGGTGGAGCCATGCGCTTGTCATGCGCTGCGTCTGGTGTGGATTCAATCCCTGGTTTTGCCAGCCGGTGTCACACTTAGCAGGGATGGGGGAAAGCTCAGCTCTCCCTCCAAGGAGACACTGCTCGGGGCTAGGTGGCTCAATGCTCTAACTCTGCAAAACAAAACTCCACACAGGTCACTCGTTCCCTCTGCCCACGGCACTGCAGCTGCTGAATTAAGTTTCTTTTGAGCGATGCAAAGTGGGTCACAAATCTTTGCAGCAGTGAGCACAGCCACCTTTTAACCACCCTCTCAGGAACCGCCGCTAGAACCCACGTGGTAGAGTTTCTCTCTCTCTCTTTTAAAAGAATTACTCTGTTCTAATTACATCTCTTTGGTTACCAGGCAACAAAGTGTGTGCTTGTCCTACAGGGGGGTCCTGCCAGCTCTTGGAGTTAATGTAAAAATAGCAGGGTCCAGGGTCCATTGCATAACATCGCTGCGGTGGCACATCATATGGAGGACTCGTTTGCGATTGCTGTAAGGATTTAATCAGCAAAACAGAAATGTGCCTGCATGGGCATGCAGTGTCGTGATCCAGATCCTAGGAAATCTCTCGAAAGGTGCACTGGGAGCTGGGCTGGCCAGGACTGATGAGAGTTGAGGTCAAAAACATCTGGAGGGAGAGAGTCTGGTACACCTCTAAGGCAGGGGGGGGGAACATGGGAAGTTTATAAATTTATTCTAATGGCCAAAAAAGCTTATTATGTTTATTGTGGAAGAAATGCCAGAATGACTGGATTTAGAAAGTTTAGAAAGGCAAAAGCTACGTAGACATCCTTCGTGGAACAAGAGGTGTGTGGCTATCTCAAACCAACCACCTCAAAAAAAGAAAAGGAAAAAAAATATGTTTATTTATTTGACAAAATAACCTCTCAGTTGTTAAACCCCCCCCCACAAAAACAGCCTCAAAGCAGTTCACAAAAAAGACAGAAAAACAAAATTATCCACAAGAAAATTTAAAACTTTAACGATAAGTGAAAACTTTTGAAAAGTTAAGATAATAGACTAAAGGTAAAGGTAAAGGGACCCCTGACCATTAGGTCCAGTCGTGACTGACTCTGGGGTTGCGTGCTCATCTCGCATTATTGGCCGAGGGAGCCGGCGTATAGCTTCCAGGTCATGTGGCCAGCATGACAAAGCCGCTTCTGGCAAACCAGAGCAGCACATGGAAACGCCGTTTACCTTCCCGCTGTAGCGGTTCCTATTTATCTACTTGCATTTTGACGTGCTTTCGAACTGCTAGGTTGGCAGGAGCTGGGACCAAGCAACGGGAGCTCACCCCGTCACAGGGATTTGAACCGCCGACCTTCCGATCAGCAAGCCCTAGGCTCAGTGGTTTAACCACAGCGCCACCTAATAGACTAAAAACAGATTAAACATTGGCAACCCATTCAGATGGGCAGGGTAGAAGTAAACAACAACAACAACAACAGCTTGCACCAACTATTTAACCATCTGGGTAGGCTTGGCTAAACAAGAACGTTTTTAGCAGGTACCAAAAAGATTACAATGAAGGTGTCTGTCTGATATCAATAGGCGGGGAATTCCAAAGGCCAAGTGCTGCCACAGTAAAAGACTGAGTTCTTGCCCATGAGAAATGGGTTTCATGTGGCCAGTTCTGCCAACTGAAGCGATCAAGTGGGCACATGTGGGGTCAGGCGTTCTTGTAGGCAAACTGGTCCCAAGTTGTTAAGCACTTGGCATACTAATAGCCCCACCTTGAACCTGGCCCAGTAGCAATTTGGCCACTGGTGCAGGTCTCTGAGTATGCGATAGTAAATTTTAGTTCTAATTAGATGGATGGGACGTGGGTGGCGCTGTGGTCTAAACCACTGAGCCTAGGGCTTGCCAATCATAAGGTCGACAGTTCAAATCCTTGCAACAGGGTGAGCTCCCGTTGCCCGGTCCCTGCTCCTGTCAACCTAGCAGTTCGAAAGCACAGAAGTGCAAGTAGATAAATAGGTACCACTGCAGCGGGAAGGTAAACGGCATTTCAGTGTGATGCTCTGGTTCACCAGAAGCGGCTTAGTCATGCTGGCCACGACCCGGAAGCTGTCTGCGGACAAACGTCAGCTCCCTCGGTCTATAGAGCGAGATGAGCGTGCAACCCCGGAGTCGTCCATGACCGGACCTAACGGTCAGGGGTACCTTTACCTTTAACAGACGAAAGTTTCCGAGGCTTAGCAGAAAAGGGCACTTGGCTAAAAATTCTTCAAAACGGCAGAGTTAATTTCAGTTCAGTGTTTTTTTAAAAAAGGAGATCCGGATTAGCATTGCTTCTATCATCAGCAACGAAGTGTTCCGCCCCCCCCCCCAGCCAGATGTACACAGCATCTGGAAGGAGGCTGTGAAAAGACTTGCAAGGGATCATTATGTGATTAATTAATCTGTACTTTGATCTGCAATCGCGTAAGGCTTAGCGAAGGGTGCTGCATGCATGCTTAAATGCTGCTCAGGATCTGCTCCAGTTGCTGGGCATAGCGTCAGGTCCTATTTGCTTCGGCGACACCTGCAGGCAGCCAGCGCCTCTCAGGATTTATTCATTTCAGAGCACGCAGAAGCCCATCACGACACATGTGAGGAGGGGCCAGGGGCTAGGGGCCAGACCCAATGACACCCATACTGAGTCCCCAGGGACCACGTGTGCAAGACATGCAACACGCAGGGAGGCGTGGTGGTGGCACCCACCCAACCTCCCATCAGTTGCGTCGCTGCTTGGGGGCATGCGAGGTCACAGTGGAGCAAATGCACCAGCAGAGCCAATCCTGCACTCTCTCTGGCGCGTTGGCACCACACCAATCTCCCTACCACTTCTCCCCTTCTAACCTCCCAGTAAACAGCAATGATGCAACCGACTGGAGGTCAGGTGAGTGCCCCCACCGCCCCCCCACAGAATCATAGAATCATAGAGTTGGAAGAGACCACAAGGGCCATCCAGTCCAACCCCCTGCCAAGCAGGAAACACCATCAAAGCATTCTTGACATATGTCCGTCAAGCCTCTGCTTAAAGACCTCCAAAGAAGGAGACTCCACCACACTCCTTGGTAGCAAATTCCACTGCCGAACAGCTCTTACTGTCAGGAAGTTCTTCCTAAGGTTTAGGTGGAATCTTCTTTCTTGTAGTTTGAATCCATTGCTCCGTGTCCGCTTCTCTGCACTCCATCCACCACCGGTAACAGAGTCAAGTCAGGTGTGCGCAGCCCAAGCCAATGGTGATGGACTTGTTAAGTACAATTGTTTAATTGACACTGAAATGGGGAATCCCCAATTGTGCATTAATGAAAGCTTGAATGTGGGGCTTTCCCATGGAGCTATATTGAAACTGAAGAAAAGACTGAGCTCTAACTGAGTTGGTAACTAACTATTGTTGTTTTCTGCTCGCAAACACGTGAGTGTTTAACCTTAGATCAAAGGTATCTCAGAGGGATGGGTGAAAGGATCAATCACTCGAGCTGGGTTGGCCACCAAATGGGCCATCTCTTTAATGCAGAGGTGAGGAGCCTCAGGCCAAGGGAACAAATGTAGCCCTACAGATCTCTCTCCCTGGCCTTGCCTCCTCCCTAGCCACTTGTGTTATCCCCAAGCCAAACCTCTCATTAGCCTTCCTTCTCACCTTCCTCTAGGGTTTTTGCCTGGCTAGGGTTTGTCCTTAACTCTGATCACGTCTCTTCCTTGTTTGGATGGAGGATAGAGAGAGGGGTGTGAGTAAGTGTAGGAACCAGCCTGTTGTACAAAACTATAAAACAATATTCATTGTTCCACCTGCTTTTGCCTCCGGCTCTCCAAATACTGGCATACTCTCCAAATCTTCCAGATATTGGATGATTGCCCAGAAGGAAAGACAGCCCTCAGGCTGGAAGCAGCTCGACATCCCTGCTATATAGGACTTCTGCTTTGTAACCATCATTCCTTTTTTAAATTCAACAGCAACAGGCAGTGATAAATGTGATTGCTGAACCCAGCTTATGTACAATGGATGCCCTTCACCGAAGAGGCCATTCCTTTTTATTTCTGTGCATATTTATACCGAAGGGCAGTGCAGACATTTCCAAATAAATAAAATAAATCTCCACCTCTCAGACTTTATGGCTCCTTCCAACAGGAGCACCAAACATTAAATACGTGCAGTCTGGGATTGCTTTTGAATTCCACACGCCTACCCTTCGCATTCAGAGACGGTGCTGCTGTAACTTGCACAATTAACTTTAAGTGTCTGCTTCCTAATTCTGCTCAGATTTCTTTCCTCTGTTTTTGTTTCAAAGATAGAAAGCCGTACAGACAAGGAATTAAGTGCACAGACTGGGAGAAGAACAGGGTCTTTTAAAAGCATCAAGGGATACAATGCGGTGCAGTGGTTAGAGTGCCAGACTAGGACCTGGGAGAGACCCGGGTTCAAATCCCCATGTAGCCACGAAGCTCACAGGGTGACCTCAGCCTAACCTACCTCACAGGATTGCTGTGGGGATTAAGAGAGGAGGGAGAGGTTTACACGCACACACACCCTTTTATTCCTTGGACAGGAAAGTGGGATATAAATGTCACAAACAAACAAATTCATTATCTTGGCAGATTTGGTTTGGATTTACAGTAGTGAAGCCCCCTTGGCTTCCAGACTTCCAGATGGTTTTGTAGGTGGGATTCAAGCGCTTACCAGAAAATTCAGGAAGCAGAATTAAAGTGGTTTGGGCACTCTTGCTTTCAACCCTCCTCCCCAACTCCAACCCCCACCCCCCACCCCCAGTAAGGAAAGCGATGGGAAAAGGCGCTATGGCTTGACACAACCTCTCCACCAAGACATCACGATGAACAGATGATGTTGCAACACCCATCCATAATCTTTGTGCAAGCAAATCAGGGCGAATATTCAACGAACAGGTTGTCTGGACGCAACGTGGCTCGGTTGAAATGGGCTTAAATTTGTAGTATAGGCATTTACTTGTGGTGTGAGGCGGTACAGCCCTCGCAGCATTTTTTTGGCAGCCCTCGGTAACAATTGACACCCAGCCTCCCAGCTCTCACGCTGCCCTCCCAAAGCTGAGCAAGCTTTGGGAAGGAGGCAACAAGGCAAAGTACGGCCTGCAGGTTCCATTTCAAAGTACTCTCAAAGTATCTACGTGTGCATAGGGGAAAGAAAGCTGCATTAATTTTTTTGATGAATTTTTGTGCAGACCCCTTAAAGATAAATCAATTGCAAACTGGTATGGAAAAGTGAAAAACAGATACCTCAGTTTTTCATTAACCCGTCCCTACGAAAATTCATCATTCCATGGCAACTGAGCATGCTCCATACTCTTTGACCTGAGACCTCAGGGTTTCCACAAACTTGCAGGTATCCCCTCTCCTGTGCCTGGGTGGTGCCGTTTTGGCTACGCAAGGATAGGCTCTCAGAGAATGAGGTCACTCTTGGTATATACAAGCAGGGCCCAGTGGCAAAATGTTGTGCGGAGGCCGTGGTGGCTGGGAGGCAGAGAACCTTTGAAGGCAGGAGGCTGTCCAGAATGAATGAACCAACAGGTGGGTGCAAGCTGGGGTCAGGAGATGAGTAGGAACCTGAAAGCACCTCTTCCTCCTTCCTCGTCTTTCAATCATATTATTCCCCCTCCCATCCAGTTTTCAGTCCCCCCCCCCCCTCAACGTTCTGCGGGCACTGAGTACATGCCATCTTCGTTGGGCTGTTGTTGTTTTTGGGGAAGGGAGATGTTCTACAAATTCTCCTCGCTCCTACATCTGCAAGCCTCCGACTTCCCCAAAGCCTGCCAGCATCTCCCTGTGGCTGTTCTCACTACATAAATAAAGACACTCAGACAACTGAATTGGTTAGACTACCGGGTGGCCTCCGTCAGGAAATGTCACCTTTAGGCAACGCATACCATCCTCTTAAGTTCCCTGTATTTTAGGGAGGAACTTAGAGAGAGTTTCACTTGCAGTTGAGTACAGAGCGCACCAGACAATGACAGTAATTCTAAATAATCGGCCTGGTTAAGGTTTTCTGTAGGCACGACATGTGCTCTGCCTCTAAGCAATGGCTCTACCAATCTGAATTCATCATCCATAGGGTAGTTGCTTATTTAGCGGTGCTCCTTCAATAGCATACATTTCACACTCAGTAGCAAGAAATTATCAGGGACCATGGCTGGTATCCAACACGCTCGTTCTGTTAACACAAAGATTTGTAGACATGCATGCACTCCATGCCCATAGCTGCCAAGTTATCCCTTTTTTAAAGGGATTTTCCCTTATGCTGAATAGGCTTCCTCGCGAGAAAAGGGAAAACTTGGCAGCTATGTCCATGCCCTCTCCAAATTTGCTTCGAAAAGTTTTCTTTTGGGGGGGTAGTGCACAGGGGGAGGAGAGGGGAGAAAGTTCCTTCGCACAAGGGCAAATCCTTGTGCCGACAGAACGAGTTCCGTAGCAAATGCTCTCATAGCTGCCAAGTCTCCCGTATTCCCCGGGAACCCCCTGTTTTTCCAGCTGTCCCCAGCCGAAAAAAATTGGATTTTTTTGTTTTCCCCCAGTTTATTCCGGCGCGGTGGCCATTTTGGAACTGGGCGGAGCATGCTCAGAAGCGACTTTTGCCCAGTTCCAAAATGGCTGCAGCGTGACTTCTGGTGCGGCGGCCATTTTGGAACAGGGCAGAGCAGCATCAAAAGTAGCTTCTGAGCATGCCCCGCCCAGTTCCAAAATGGTGGCAGCGCTACTTCCGGTCTGCTACTTCCGGTCCAGTCCCTTATTTCTCAGGCCGGAACTTGGCAGCTATGAATGCTCTAGCCAGGGGTTTCCTGCTTTGATTTAGATCTAGACCTTTCTCAACTCCCATCATCCCTAGCTAGCAGGAACAGCGGTCAGGGGATAGTGGGAGTTGAAGTCCAACGACATCGGGGGACCCAGGGTTGAGAAAAGCTGGTCTAGATGACCTGCAAAGCCCACATGCGCATGCACACACAAACACACACAATTCTGTGAGCCTAAGCAGGAGACCATCCCTACCGGTCCACGCTGATGACGCAGAGCGTCATGATGGATGCCGTGCAGCACATGACGTCCATGGCAATGAAGACGTTGCAGAAGACCTCCCCAAAGAGCCATTCCCCTCCCACCAGGTCGGTGATGATGACGAAGGGCATGACGGCAAAGGCCACAGACAGGTCAGCCGCAGCCAAGGAGACCACCAGGTAGTTGGACGGCTGGCGGAGCTTTTTGACGATGCATACGGAGATGACGACCAAGCTGTTGCCCGCAATGGTCAGCAGAGTGATGACCGAGAGGACCGTCCCGATGATGACCTTCTCAGTGTCCCCGTACAGCAGTATATCCTCCCCGCAGTCCGTGGCGTTGGTGGCATTGGCGGGCAGCAGAAGGTCTGGCTCAGGGGACGCAGAGGGTCCTTCAGGCATGAATGGAGCTGAGGGTGACTTCTGGGTGGGGTACTCCTGGCCCGAGTCCTCCACGGCAAGAAGGTGCTGTTCTGAAAACTGGCTGGGACCGATCCTGACCAACATGCTTCAAGCAGACTGCTGTGCAGAGGAGAGACATGAGCTTATTATTATTTCAGGCCAATTGCTTCAGCTGCAAAAGAATAACTAAAAACAAACCTCCGGCAAGTTAGACGCAACAAATGGAGACCGATGCAAATTCGCAGATGTGTGCTTTGTCTGCTCCCCTACCGATGCTCTCAGATGCTCTCCCGCTTGGAACTAAAATGCAGCACTCGAATACAGAAATGATCAGGGTCGGCCCTACCGTTAGGTCAATTGTTTCAGCTGCCTCAGGCAACAGATGCTGGTGTGCCTAGGAGAGGGGTTATTTATGGCCATTCCTGCTGAGCAGAGCTGCTCTTAAGCTCACCTGTTGCCTCAGGGGTGGTGGGGGGACCTTGTCTCATTGCTGGTGCTGAAATATGAGTTAACTTCCACTCTGCTCCCTACGTGGAATAAGGGGGGGGACATCTGGCCCGTTGCTTCAGGCAACATAAAATCTTGAGCCAGACAGAAACCCCATTCACACATACTGTTCACCTGCCACTGTCATACACTCACAGTCTGAGGCAGTCTTTTCCAACCTGGTGCCTTGTAGTTGATTTGGACTACAGCTCCCACCAGTGAGCAGGTGGCACTGGAGGGCACCAGGTTGGGCAGAGGCTAGTTTAAGAGTTCACTGACGGTGGAATTGTGGCCTTTCCCACCAACACCAGCACACAACACCAGTTGTTCCTTGGACTTTATGTGCGGAGAATCCTTGAAACTTTGAACCAGTTGGAAAATAATAATAATAATAATAATAATAATAATAATAATAATAATAATAATAATAATAATTTATTTATACCCCGCCCATCTGGCTGGGTCTCCCCAGCCACTCTGGGCAGCTTCCAACAGAAGAATAAAACACAATAATCTATTAAACATTAAAAGCCTCCCTGAACAGGGCTGCCTTCAGATGTCTTCTAAAAGTCTGGTAGTTGTTTTCCACAGGGCGTTCCACAGGGCAGGCGCCACCACCGAGAAGGCCCTCTGCCTAGTTCCCTGCAACTTGGCTTCTCGCAACGAACGAACCGCCAGAAGGCCCTCGGTGCTGGACCTCATTGTCCGGGCAGAACGATGGAGGTGGAGACGCTCCTTCAGGTATACTGGACCGAGGCCATTTAGGGCTTTAAAGGTCAGCACCATGACACCCCAGCATTCCATGACACCCCAGCAGCTTAACCAAACAGCTCATTTCAGCCAACTCAAGCTAGTTCTCTCCCTAGCTCATAGCTAGGGAGATAACTTTTCCAAAGCTCATAGCTAGGGAGATTTGAAAGACAGCAGCCTGCCTTGATCTGATTGAGGAGAGGGGAAGTTGGCAAAAGCATTTATGCGGATCTGTGAGTTGTATGCTTCATACACTGTGCAGACCGACTTCTGCAGGCAAAGATTACCCAATTTCAGGATGCACAGCGACTAAGAGAATAAATAGTTAAGACAGCTCATGTAAGCATAGTTATCAGTCTCCTTTTCAAACCTTATTCTTTGCTGTCTCCTTTTAAAATATATATTCTCTGTTTCCCCAAGTGTGGTTCAATCATAATGAAACGGGCACAGTAAAATATAAGGCTGTTAAGCTGAATTATACAGCAGTCCATTAATAAAACTGGCATGAATCTGAAAATGTTTGGCATGAATCTGAAATTGTCCTAAAGCAAAAAAGAGAGGCCTGCTTTCTTTGCTAGATGATGATCTCATAGCAGGTGTCATCTTCCAAGAAGTGGCATTTTCTTCTTCGTCAAAGAGAAGAAGCATGTCGTTTATAAGACAGTACTTGCCACCTGCAATTCTTATAAGTCCTTTTATTATTAATAATATTTTTTTAAAAAAAATAATCTGCTGCCTACAGCATCTTTTTAGTAGATTGGAAGTGCTTTAAATTGCTAAATCATGCTGATGAATCATTCAGATATTATAGCTGCAGTAATATATCAGGAATATTTCTTCAATGTAGTCGTTACGGTATGAATTGGCTCTTCTACACTGTGGAGAGCTGAGTGCAAATTCTGCTGTGCAACCGAGAGGTCAGCAATCATTTGGGCGTACCGTTTTCCTGATTCACTGTTACAGCCTTCCCCAACCCAGTGCCCTCTAGTTGTGGTAGAACTATAACTCCTGCCAGCCCCAGTTTCCATGGCGATGGGAATTGTAGTACAAAATATCTGGAAGGCGCCAGGTTGGGAAAGGGTGCTGTTGAATCCACCCCAACAAATCTCCTCACTAAAGGATCACTCTCTTTATTAATTTATTAATAAATTATTAATATTGTTTGCTTCGGAAATATGAACACTGGCAGGGCACAAATTCTGAGGCCGGACCCTTCCCCTGAAAAAAACACCTTTTTTGCAGCAGTAGTCAATATGGGAGAAAAGCAATGACAAACCTAGACAGCATCTTAAAAAGCAGAGACATCACCTTGCCGACAAAGGTCCGTATAGTTAAAGCTATGGTTTTCCCAGTAGTGATGTATGGAAGTGAGAGCTGGACCATAAAGAAGGCTGATTGCCGAATAATTGATGCTTTTGAATTATGGTGCTGGAGGAGACTCTTGAGAGTCCCATGGACTGCAAGAAGATCAAACCTCTCCATTCTGAAGGAAATCAGCCCTGAGTGCTCACTGGAAGGACAGATCGTGAAGCTGAGGCTCCAATACTTTGGCCACCTCATGAGAAGAGAAGACTCCCTGGAAAAGACCCAGATGTTGGGAAAGATTGAGGGCACAAGGAGAAGGGGACGACAGAGGAACGAGATGGTTGGACAGTGTTCTCGAAGCTACGAGCATGAGTTTGACCAAACTGCGGGAGGCATTGGAAGACAGGAGTGCCTGGCGTGCTCTGGTCCATGGGGTCACGAAGAGTCGGACACGACTAAATGACTAAACAACAACAGTCAATATGGCACCCTTCAGATGTTGTTGGACTACTTCTCTCATGATTCCATGCTGCCTGGGGCTGATGGAAGTTGAACAGGCAACTCCCCATTCACACTCATTCAAGGCACACACATGCGTGCATCGCTGTGAACCTGGAAGTGGCATGAAAAGGGGCAAAAACAGCCCCTGAAAGGGTGTGGAAACAGCAACGAAGCCTTTGAGCAGCAGCATAGCTAGGCAGGGCACGCTGCATGGAGCCTCTCCACAGCCTCCCCCTCAGCTGTAGGGCAGCTGATGCAGTGGGCAGACGCAAGCCCCACGCTGCTCGAAAAAGCTGTGTGGAGCTTGCAGGCAGTCCGCCTCCCCCTCAGGAGAGATGTGTGGCTCAGGCACGCTGCAGGCCCCGCGTTGTGGTGCCCAGTGCCCCCTGCCTCACCTAGCTACGCCTCTGTATTAGCAGATTCATGGAGGAGAGGGCTGTCGAAGGCTGCTAGCCATAAAGGCTGTGCTCTGCCTGCAAAGTTGGAAGCAGCAATGTTGCTGGTTTCTGGAAATCACTCAAAGGGAGAGTGCTCCTGCAGTGGCGTAGGAAGGGGGTGCAGTGGGAACGAGAGTTATTTTTTTCCAAAACACATTTTTTGCCATTTTGTCACCCCCCTCAGTGATGACACCCGGGGCGGACCGCACCCACCGCACCCCCTTCCTACGCCACTGCCTTGGAGGTCTGTGGAGAGTTGGAGTTTGAGCAAGGAGGCTTGGAGGGAGTGAATGTGATGGACTTGGTAAGTGCTGTTGGTTTTTTTTTAAAAGGGCTTTTTCAAGGGTTTCCAGACGTTTAGAGGGTGCTTGCGGGCTTGTCCAATGGTGCTCCAGATAGACACAATTTCACTTAGACGTGTGCTGCCTCAGAACATAATACCCTGCATAAATGGGGACTCACCCGTAATCCAACAACATCTGGAAGGTATCGTACTGGCTACCCTGGATTTATAGCATCAGCTAATGGGCACAATCCAAACGGACATTCTCTACTGTGTTTTTACACCATAAAAACAGTGCTGGAGCAGAGAAGCCAACAGAACCAGTGATAGACAGAGATGGAGCCAGTGACAGGTAAAGGTAAAGGTAAAGGGACCCCTGACCATTAGGTCCAGTCGTGACCGACTCTGGGGTTGCGCGCTCATCTCACGTTATTGGCCGAGGGAGCCGGCGTACAGCTTCCAGGTCATGTGGCCAGCATGGCAAAGCCGCTTCTGGTGAACCAGAGCAGTGCATGGAAACGCCGTTTACCTTCCCGCCGGAGTGGTACCTTTTTATCTACTTGCATTTTGACGTGCTTTCGAACTGCTAGGTTGGCAGGAGCTGGGACCGAGCAACAGGAGCTGACCCCATCGCGGGGATTCAAACCACCGACCTTCTGAACGGCAAGCCCTAGGCTCTGTGGTTTAACCCACAGTGCCCAACTAATTCTACATTTGCCCCGCGCTTCTCCCTGCTGAGTTCTGCATGGGCAAAACTGAGACTAAGGAGGAGGAGGCGGAAGCAGGCAGGATCATCCTCTGGGCTGGTCAAAAGAAGGCAGGCAGGTTTGGAAGAGTCAAGGCTGTGGGGCAGTGAGACCCATTTGCACTAATGGACTAGCCTCCACACTAGACTTCATTCATTTCAAGGGGGCTCGCTTGGGCAAACCTCTTAGTTGGAAGTCACAAGCTTTGGGTCACCCAGCAGTTTCTCCAAGGAAGGTGGTGCCCTTATCTCAGATCCGCTTTTTTCCTGTTTTCTTTGCAGGTACTTCTTCAAAACCAGCATTTGGGTCACTGGTGGCCGGAGCAGAAATGGCCTGGTCCCATTCATTACTGATTTTAGAAGACTTCAAAAGGTGGAGGGAGAATGTGATTTGCTGCGAACTGGAGTGAGAAGGGATGTCACTTGTGGATTTCATTAAGCGACCTCCCCACCCCCCCATTCTTTCTTCTCTAATTAGGGAACTAGATTAAATGTTGCAGCCAAGTCGCTGGAAAGGGATTTGAGAAGGAGTTGGAAAGTCTAATATTGGATTGACTTTATATATATTCAAGTGTGAATTCATTGATGCATATTGCAAAGGTACACACACACACACACACACACACAATTCTCCTTTAGCAAAATAGCCCGAGACACCCGAATTGTACACCTGAATCAGAAGTGCAGATAAAACAAATTGGTGAGTTAAAATTGAGAGAGAGAGAGAGAGAGAGATTATCACGGCAAACAATGAATTCTAACCATCAAGAAGTTCAGATAACTGAGCAGTGGCAATAAGACTTCTAATCTAGTATGCAATAATTATGTTCATAGCTCTCATGGTATCCTTTCCTCAACTTTCTTCTGCTTTTCATCCCGATATTTGCACTGGAAGATCCTTGAGACCGGGGACCTCATTTTACACAAATGGTACTGTGCAAGTATTAAACAATATGCCCTCTATTTAACTAGGTTTGCATTAAGGAACTCAATAGTCATATATCACCTAGAAGAGCCTTCCTTGACTTGGTGCACTCCCTATGTTTAGGCTACACCCATCAGTCCCAGCTGATGGGAGCTGTAGTACAAAACAACTGGCAAGCACTAGGGGGGGGGAACTGGCCTACCACAATCAGCAGCTGAATAAAATGATATTTAGGGACACCGTCTGAAGGCAACAGGGCTGCCAACCGCAGAGAGGGCATTCAAACTTGGCAGCAAAGAAGTCTAGACTGGACGTAAGATCTAGCAAAGGTTTGATTTGCAAATGGGTTGTGTAGGAGAGTGGGAGCTTGTGGGGTGTCAGACTGGAGGACCTTTAGGTGCCCCTAAGAGAGTTGGCACTCCTTTGTTCGCAGAGTGATCGACATTGCTCTCCCAAATCCCATTTCTTCAAACACCATGGACGTTGGACCATTTTAGATTTTATGCGCGCCACGCATGCAAAGCATTGAGGCAGTGCAACAACCTCTGCACCCCACAGAGTCATGCGGAACTGGAACATCACCCCAGGTTAGATGTCTTCCTGAGTGCCCATTAGTACTCGCATCTCTCTGTCTCGTCTCCCTCGGCTGTTAACAATGAATCGGCTGTGCTCTTTCGGAGAGAAGTGCTCGGAAGATGCATCGTTTCAAAAGTCTCTCTCCCGCCCACTCCTCTTAAAAACACTTTAAACAAATGCCAAACATTTACTGCAGAAGAAGTACAACTTCTCCCCTCTCCCTCCCCCCCAACTACCCTGCAAAATCCCGGGCTGAGATTGGCTTTCTGCACATAGCGCATGAGAGGCTGCCCTTCTGAGAACTTCATGTACCCTTCCTGCAAAAGGATGAAAAAAGAGGGAAAAGTCTCACCTCTAAGGCAGCGAGGAGGAAGAAATGTCAGGCAGGAGATGGCTTTTGCCTGGTCTCTTGAGATGGACATCTTCTGTCCAGAAGCACAGAGTCCCTTTATCTTTTTTAAAAAAATTGCTGGAGACTCTTCAGCTGCCGGGAAGGCAATTGTGCCTTCCCTGACTTTCTGTGGTCCAAGCTTTCCCTAAGAAAGATCCAAGAGTGAAAATGATGGCTCCAGGTCGCCAGGTTACATCCCCTGGAGGCTGCTTCTGATTCCCGGGCAAGCTAAGAACTGCCACAGCAAAGAGGAGAGGATGGAAAGAGGCAGGCTCCCTCAACTCTCTTCCCCCCCTCTCCCCCTCTCCCCTCCTAAGCATCATTCTGCTGCAGACACATAGAGAGTGGCGAGGAAACACCAGGCTGATCTTGGAGGCTGCTGCAAAAACTCAGGGAGAACAGCTTGGGAATCTCTTCTCATTTCCCCGAGCAGAAAGAGAATCTGGGTCTCTCCCATTCCGTCCTTCCTTGCCAGGGCAACAGCAACCTGGACTGCTAGAGGCAAGCTGCGCAAGGAAGGAAACGAGCCTTGTCAGGGCTGCAAGAATTGCCACGAAGGTGCAATCGATTCTGTCACACTTCTTTTGTTGGTTTTTCGAGGGAGCATTGAAAAAAGCCCAGTGCAAAATGCTTTGCAGGAACCTCGCTGTAGCGAATGGTGGTAGCCGGCAGTTGAAGTCTTTCATCTTCAAGTAAACCAAGACCTGCTATCGTTTCCTTTCAGCCAGACTAAAAATATACCTTCTTTATTTGAGAACCCTTTCTTTATACATTGAAGTCTACACCGATTATCTGAACAAGTGACCCCAAACCCCACCTAAGACCTAAAAAGGATGCCTTCATTAGTTAAGATTTGGGAGCTGGTTAATTTGATCACAGTTGTCACCATAACAAAACCTCAGCATTGCAAAATGAAAAGTTTTCAGTCATGGGAAACCTGCTATGGATATATAAAGCATTCCTGCATCTTCAAATATTATTCAAAATTTAAAGGTTCCCCCCCTTACAATGCTATTTTAGATACCCCCCCTTTCCTCTTACGTCTGAATATATGGATTTTAGACCCTTCCCCCCTTTTAAAATTATGGTTTTAAATGTATGTATATATTCTAGCCCTAATAATATTGTGCAAAGTGCAAACTTTCCCAAAGTGTCAGAAAAAAGGGGATTTTGTAAAACCTGAGCTGTATTATCAAATTTCTCTCCTGGCTTCCATTTCTGCAGGGCTCAATCTAAGCCATGCCTGTGTTTGAGAGCCTGTTTCAGTGCTGAAAGTCATCCACAGAGTATGTGAAGTAAAATTAAAGTGGAAAATGTCTCTGGTAGCGAACTGTTCCCTCCCCGCTACTGAGATCCACAGCTAGCCTATGAAATGCAGCTAAAAGAGATTTTCCCCTTTGCCCACAACAAACTGATCACCAGCAGATGGGAAGAAAAAAAAAGTTTACTGCCCCATCGCCCCAGCCCCTTCTCAGACACCTCTGGTTTTCTTTCCTTTTTGTGTGTGCTCAAAAATGGTCTTTTGAACAAATTGCCAAGCAAATGGTCCTTTCCGCAAGCAGAGGTCTGACAATTCCCAAAGGAGCATTTAGAAAACACGTCTCTTTCATCAATCGAATGGTCTTTGTGTTTGAACGAGACTTTATGTATAATATATAACATATATTCTTCTTAAATAGCACCATCCTGCAATGCACATAGCTCTGCTCAGAAGCAAATGCGTTGCCCATCAACATGCTTCCAATGTGCCTGATGCAGCCCGCTTTTAAATTGGCTGCTGTTTCAGATTGGCAGCTGTTATTGCTGCTCTATGATGAACTCTCTTTTTATTTCTGTCATGGGTTTCCGTAAGCTGCTTTAGGAACACAGGAAGTTGCTACGTACTGAGCTCGCTGGGGATTGCATCCCCTCCAATATTTCTCCAGTGAAAATAAGGACACCCTATTCCATCCTTTCCTACATTTCTCCAATGAAAATAAGGACATTCCTATTTCATGGAGGCAGTGAGAGATTTTACTTTCTTGGGCTCCTTGATTGCTGCAGATGGTGACAGCAGTCACGAAATTAAAAGACGCCTGCTTCTCGGGAGAAAAGCAATGGTAAACCTAGACAGCATCTTAAAAAGCAGAGACATCACCTTGCCGACAAAGGTCCGTATAGTTAAAGCTATGGTTTTCCCAGTAGTGATGTATGGAAGTGAGAGCTGGACCATAAAGAAGGCTGATCGCCGAATAATTGATGCTTTTGAATTATGGTGCTGGAGGAGACTCTTGAGAGTCCCATGGACTGCAAGAAGATCAAACCTATCCATTCTGAAGGAAATCAGCCCCGAGTGCTCACTGGAAGGACAGATCGTGAAGCTGAGGCTCCAATACTTTGGCCACCTCATGAGAAGAGAAGAATCCCTGGAAAAGACCCTGATGTTGCGAAAGATGGAGGGCACCAGGAGAAGGGGACGACAGAGGACGAGATGGTTGGACAGTGTTCTCGAAGCTACGAACATGAGTTTGACCAAACTGCGGGAGGCGGTGGAAGACAGGAGTGCCTGGCGTGCTCTGGTCTATGGGGTCCAGAGTCGGACACAACTAAACGACTAAACAACAACAACATTTCATCCCTTCCAATATTTCTCCAGTGAAAATAAGGACATCCTATTCCATCCCCTCCAACACTTCTCCAATGAAAACAGGGACATCCTACCATACGCGCCAACATTTCTTCAATGAAACTAGGAATGTCCTAAGGAAAAGCAGGACATTCCAGGTTCAAATCAGAAACTGGGAAGGCTTCTGTAAATCCAGGACTGTCCCTGGAAAGCAGGGACACTTGGAGGGTCTGACTCTGGCAGCTTCTGCATGCAAAGCAGGTGCTCCAGCAACACCGAGCTCTGGCGCTTCTTCTTATCTGTTTTGGGAGCTAAAATGTTAAGCAACCTTAAATACCGATTTCTGACTAGGCAAAGGCAGGCTGTGGTTCTTGCCAAGACCTGGAGCCAACAAGGTTTTTCCTTTGCTCAGTTCATGGCAAGGTTGAACTGCTGGGAACGACTGGTCTCGATTTGCCCAGTTTGTGAGCCTCGAAGCAAAACAGACAAACAAACAAATTGACGGCGACCCACCAAGGATGTGATAAACACCTCGGTTTTGCTAACTGCTTGGGCCTGCGCAAATGGGCATGGATTGTTAGCAAGACGAAGCCAGGCAGACCAATGGCCTGACTGCATATAAGGCAGTTTCCTATTTCTTGAGGAAACCACTTTTGCTCAGTGGTTAGAGCACCTGTCTTGCACGCTAAAGGTGCCTGATTCAATTCCCAGCACCTCTGAACAGGACTGGAAGAAACCCAGGTGTGTGTTGGCTCCAGCTTCTAGGGGCCAGCACTTTGGGGGCCCCAATCCCCCCCATGTTCAGAATGATCAAGGGACGGAGGAGGCTGAGTGTGGAGCTGAGTGCGGTACATCAGCCAGCTCCTCCCCATCCTCCTGCCACATAAGGGAAAGACAGGGGAAGCGGACCTGGGCTCGTAGCGGCGGTGGCAGGAGGTGGAGGAAGCTGAGAGCCATTGAAAGTAGGAGCCACCAGCCCTTGAAGCCGCGCTGCCGCCACGTTCAGCTCTGCTCCCTGGCTCCTCCCGACGTGTCACCGCACCTGCCCACCCCAGTCTAAACCACTGAGCCTCTTGGGCTTACAGATCAGAAGGTCGGAAGTTTGAATCCCCGCGACGGGGTGAGCTCCCGTCGCTCTGTCCCAGCTCCTGCCAACCTAGCAGTTTGAAAGCACACCAGCGCAAGTAGATAAATAGGTACCGCTTCAGCGGGAAGGTAAACGGCGTTTCCTTGAGCTCTGGTTTCCGTCACGGTGTTCCGTTGCACCAGAAGCGGTTTAGTCATGCCGGGCACATGACCCGGAAAGCTGTCTGTGGACCAACGCCGGCTCCCTCGGCCTGAAAGTGAGATGAGCGCCACAACCCCATAGTCGCCTTTGACTGGACTTAACCGTCCAAGGGTCCTTTACCTTCTTCTTTTTTTCTGTGCAAGTCGGTGCCTCTGCAGGTGTGAAACCCTGGAGAGCTGCTGCCAGTCAGTGCAGACAATAGCTAGATGAACAATGTCTGGTTCAGTAGAAAAGCAGCTTCTGATGTCCCAGCGATCGTAATACGTGGCTGGAGGGCTGCGTTCGACCTGGCAGGTTATGAGAAGTGCAGGCCTGTGTGAATCATAGGGGAGGGGGATTATTGGATTCATAGAATTGAAGAATTGGAAGGGACCATGCAATGCAGGAGATTGGGATTGTTTTTATTCCGTCTTTTATGTTTCTATATTGTGATTTTATCTTGTGAACTGCCCTGAGACCATCAGGTATAGGGTGGTATACAAAAAACAACAGCAGCAGCAGCAGCAGCAGCAACAACAACAACAGGCATGAGCACAAACACTCTCAAAAAGCTGTCCAAGCCGAGGGAGGAGCAGGCTGTCTTCTCCATGTGATCCTACGAGGTACCTGTTAATAGTAAAGTCACTGTTTACTGCGAGGACAGGCTCTTTGCCAAGAACTTTTCCTCCCGGGAATCAGAATGGAGGAAGCTGACGATAAGATGCGGGCCCAGAAATACCCTGACTTATTAGCATGTGCCTTGCAATCTTCTTAAAAATACGCAAGATGATTCATCTCCCCATCTGGCTTGCAGGACGCTCAGACTCTTCAGAGGAATGAGAGATTATGAGTTGGTCATGTCTAATTATAGCCCAGATGCTCAGGGGAAAGATCCCAGTTTATCCTTACAACGGCCTTGCAAGGTAGGCTAGGTTGAGACGGGGAAAGCCTTGCCGGGCTCAATCTCGCATAGTCAGTTTCGTGGCTGAGTGTGGGTGTGAGCTCCATGCCTTTCTGGTCCATATCTACCATTTTGTTGTATTTAGACTGGAATAACACAGCAATGTTGTTTACTGGAGGCGGATAAGCTTAAACCGGTGACTTCTGATTTCCAAGCCTCCTTGAGTTCCCCTGATCCAGCTGCTCTGCTACTTTACCAGAGCCAGAACCAGAGAGGAGGGTTTGTGTGGGGCTGGCCCCTCACTGATCTAAACTTTTACCTTGAAAATTAACCATCGAACTTACGTCCCTCATAGGCCGCGGTCGCATTTCCCTTTCATCGCATCTCAGAATTCTAGATTTGAACCACAAAGGTCATCCAGCCCAACCCTAGGCAATGCAGGCAACCTTTGTCCAACATGGGGCTCAAACCAATGACTCTGAGATCAAGAAGAAGAGAAGAGTTTGGATTTGATATCCCGCTTTATCACTACCCGAAGGAAAGCGGCTAACAATCTCCTTTCCCCTCCTCCCCCACAACAGACACCCTGTGAGGTGAGTGGAGCTGAGAGACTTCAGAGAAGTGTGACTAGCCCAAGGTCACCCAGCAGCTGCATGTGGAGGAGCGGAGACGCGAACCCGGTTCCCCAGATTACAAGTCTATCGCTCTTAACTACTACACCACACTGGTGGTCCACCAATTAAACCATACAAACCATTTTCAACTATCTCAAGGGCTGTCACATGGAGGAGAGAACAAGCTTGTTTTCTTCTGCTCTGGAGGGTAGGATTCAAGTTACAAGAAAGGAGATTCCAACTAAATATCAGGAAAAACTTTCTGGCAGTAAGAGCTGTAAGTTAGGCAGTGGAACAGTCTCCAGGAGGTTGTGGATTCTCCTTCCTTGGAGGTTTTTAAGCAGAGGTTGGATGGCCATCTGCCATGGATGCTTCAGTCGAGTTTCCTCCATTGCAAGGGGTTGGACTAGATGTCCCTTGGGGTCCCTTCCAACTCTACAATTCTTCAGTTCTATGATTCTATGTCTGACCCATAAGAGAACCTGTCCTCTTAATCTCATGGCTGTCGAGCTTACTCAGGAGTTTTCTTTTTCGTAAAGAACCTTATCAAACGATTTTTAAAAGAATGCAAGTACGGTTGTTGTTGTTTTTAATGGTGATGTGTAACACTGAAAGGCTGGTTAGACAGGACTTAACGTTGCTGAAGCCATGCTGATTCTTTGTCAGCGAGGCTCATTCTTCGACACGCTGGGTAATTTTATTCTTGACAATGCTTTCCACTCGTTTTTCCCCCACAGCAGATGTCAAGCTAATTAGCCAGCAATTTCACAGGTCCTTTTTGGTATTAGATTGGCCACCTTCCCAGACCTTGGGTATGGAAAATGAACTTAGGCAAGTAAGAGGCAACATGATAGAAGTTTTTAAAAATTAACTATGGCATGGAGAAAGTAGATAGAGAAAAGATTCCCGCCCCCCTCTTATAACACTAGAACTTATTGGTATCCAATGAAGCTGAGTGCTGGAAGATTCGGGACAAATAAAATAACGTACTTCTTCATGCAGTACCTATGGAACTCCCTGCCACAGGAGACAGTGATAGGCACCAACTTGAATGGCTTTAAAATAGGATTGACAAATTCATTGATGTGAGGGCTGTCAATAGCTACAATGGCTATGCTCTGATACTACAGCTTCCAAATACCCATTGCTGGAAACCACAAGAGGGGAGAAGGCCCTCGTGCTTGTAGGTTTCTGACAGGCAACTGGCTTGCTACTGTGAGAACAGGATGCTAGACTCAATGCTGGCTACTGATCATAGAATCACAGGCTTGCAGAGCAGAAAGGGCCCTGAGGATCATCTAGTCCAACCCCCTGCATTGCAGGAATGTGCAACTGTTCCATATGGGGATTGAACCTGCAACCTTGGTATTATCAGCACCATGCTTGAACCAACGGAGCTATCTGGGCCAGCAGGCTATTCTTATGTTGCTATGGCAAATGGCATGTTTTTGTTAGAAGTTCAGCCATTTCACATTTGAGTCCCTCTAGCCTAATACCATCAGGACCCTGTGATTCGTCAGTGTTTAATTTGTAAAAAGGGCTTAGAACGCTGTTCCCCGTAAGCCGCAGTCACATTTCCCTTTCATCGCATCACAGAATTCTAGATTTGAACCACGAAGGTCATCCAGCCCAACCCTAGGCAATGCAGGCATATTTTGTCCAACATGGGGCTCGAACCCATGACTCTGAGATCAACAGTCTCATGGTCTACCAATTGAGCTATCTTCCACTTTCTGCAGCATATTATTCCCAAGCCAAGCCAGCTAGGCTCTCAAACTGGACATGGAAATGGCAACTGTCACCATTGTTCCTGCCCTGCCCCCAAGTCTCTATTACTCAGAGGCAGTGGCATTGCAATGGGGGGCCTGGTGCACCCCAGGTGCCATGTCTGGCCGGGTGACAAGAAGGCACCCCGCGGGGGCCCACGGCTGCGTGAGCATCCATCGCACTGCTGCAGCCACATGTGGAAGATCCTCCATTTGCAGCTGCAGCCATGAGCAAAGGATCCCGGCGCCGGCGGCAAACCGCTATGTACAGCACATGTGCAGCGTCGCACACATGCACTGTATGTAACGCCGTCGCACATGCGCTGTACATAGCGGTTTGTCTCCGGCGCCACTCAAGCACTTACCTTCCAAGTCCCGGACTGCAGAATCCGGGACCGGCAGCCGTGTGACACCGGAAGTTGCGGTGACGTAACTTCCGGTGTCGCTTTGCCCTTCTATGGGCACCGAAAATGGCCGCCGCCGGCTTCAAAAGTAGCTTCTACGCATGACCGGAAGTGCGTCGACACAACTTCCGGTGTCAGGCCGCCCATCTATGGGCACCAAAAATGGCCGCTGACGACACCGGAAGTCGCGTCTACACACTTCTGGTCATGCGTAGATGCGACTTTTGAAGCCGTCGGTGGCCATTTTTGTGCCCATAGAAGGGCAAATCAGAAAAAAAATGGCTGCCGGCAGGAGAAAATAACGGAGAAAAACGGGAGATGAAGTGATACGGGGGACCACTGGGAAAAGGTAAGTAAAACCGGGGGTTTCCCGGGGGAAACGGGGTACTTGGCAGCTATGCTCGAGCACCGTATGGACAGTGGTGGGATCCACCCATTGCCGCAGCCACGAACAGAGGATCCCGGCACCATCCGTACGGCGCTGGAGCACTGGCAAACCATTATGTACAGTGCATGTGCGGCGTCACTACATAAGGCACATGCGTCATACATAGCAACGCCGCACATGCGCCCTACATAGCGATGCCCCACCCCGGGTGTCTCGGCGCCTTCATTTGCCCCTGCTCAGAGGTACATTGCCTCTGAACATGGAAGCTCGCTGTCATGATTCATAGCTGTTGGCAGGTTTCGCCTCCATGAATTTATCTCCTTTTTTCTTTTTCTAGCCATCTAAACTAGCAGCCATCCACACAGCATCTCCTAGAGCAGGCTTCCTCAACCTCAGCCCTCCAGATGTTTTGAGACTACAATTCCCATCATCCCTGACCACTGGTCCTGCTAGCTAGGGAACATGGGGGTTGTAGGCCAAAAAACATCTGGAGGGCTGAGGTTGAGGAAGCCTGTCCTAGAGAGACTCCTTTGTTGGGAGCCCCTGGAACTGTGTGCAGCTCCCCCAAGTGGTAAACCCCAGAACTGCAAGGAGCTGTTTCTTCCTATTTATTTACTTGTTGAATTTGTAATTCATCTAAAGATCTCAAGGTGGTTCACAGCATAAAAATGCAGAATTAAACCAGGAGGTAAGGTACATAAAATAAAAAAAACAAGAACGTGATGGACTTGTTTCACCCACCAAGATGAGATTCCACTGGATCTACCTGGACAGCAAATAATCCTCGTAATTCCATGTGATTCCATTTGAATATCCCACCTTTCCTGCACCCCTTCTGCCTTAATGCTAACGGACATGATGAGAGATGCTTGTTGTCTGCTTCTGGTGAGGCATAAAAGGATTCGTGTGTGTGTGTGTGTGTGTGTACGTTCGGGTGGGGGGACCGGATTAGAGAAATGACTTTTGGAATGGACGGGCCAAACGTTAAGGACAAAAGGCAGAACGTCCCTCTTCTGCGTAAAGCCAGCAATTCAATTATTCCGCTCCGTTCCTTGCCTGGCAGGAGGCCATTAGCGCACAGTGCTCTGCTTTCCTGGGTCTCTCCGCTTCAAGAAAGGATATGTGAGGGAATTAGGGGAGGGGGGGCTCCTGAAATGAGCCTGTGCAAATCTGAGCAGAGCCAGGACTCTGTGGGCTGCCTGCTTCCCCAGCAGCAACCACCCAAAGAGGGCACACTCACCCCATCCATGGGGATTTGAGTCTTAAACCACTCTGAGAATCGTAGCTCTGTAAGAGGAAGATTCCACAAAATCCACACTGGACTCTGCCTAGAGGAACACTGGAGCAAAGAACTCCCTTACTCTGAGCAGTCAGGAGCGTAGTGAGCCGCCAATGGCGGACATTCGGCCCACCGCCCACCTGTGACTGCCAAATGTCATGCCCCTCAGTGAAGACACCCGGGGCAGTCCGCCCCCACTGCCCCCCTCCCTCCGCCCCTGAATGTGAGTCATGGCTCCATCTAGCTCAGTATTGCCTACACTGACTTGCAGCAGCTCTAAACCTTCTGCGCGCAAAGCATATGATCTGAAAGCGATTTTTGTTTTCTGACTTTCAGAATACACACGGCACTGGCTTTTACGATCACGCCGGTTGCACGATTACAATTTGAGTTAAGAATATGCTTCGACTTTGAGGAACCTGAGGATTGGAGATAATGTTTGTTTTAGAGAAAGTGGCTTTATTTGGGTGTTATATCAGATTGGACAAAGTGAATATTGTTTTTATATAGCGGACAGATGAAGAATGGGAAGTTCTTTATTTTCGGAATCTTATTTTTCTTTCTTTTCAAACCTCTTTTCTACCATTTTTTCTTTCTTTCTTTTTCTTTCTCTATTTCTTTCTCTCCGCCTTTTTTGTGTTCTTATTGTATCTAGATCTAGATAAATGTCTTGGTTTGGTTAAAAAAAGGGGGGAGATGTTAAGTTTTGTAGTTTTCGCTATAAACCTTATTATTATTATTATTATTATTATTATTATTATTATTATTATTATTATTGGAATATGCTTCCTGTCTAAGAACAAGAAGCAGAATGAAAAACCACCAACAGCAACCAGCAATTTTCAAGTGGTCTGAGGTGGCAAAAAGATGGAGACGTACTGCCTTAAACATGCAAACAGGGAATCATGTTTCAAAGTGGGGAAAGGAGGCTATTCCATCAAGATAAATAAGTAATATCCGCAAAAGAGCTTTTCTCTCTCTTTCCCACTGTGTTGCATCCATTTTTAGCTCCTTCTGCAAGATTAAAAATTCTCGTGCGTTGCACCCTTTCCGATGACACCCCATTAGTGTCTGTTGTGTGTCATCGTCACTCAGGAGGTACACAATGGCGCGCGAAAGCATTGCATTCTCGCAGCAGCAATTTCCAAAGCGTGCGCACGGATGTTCCTTCTAAATTGTGGGCCATCTACAGAACTAGCGAGGCTCCAGTTTTCCCCCTCCTTTTGTTAGGGAGAAGAATAGCCCTTTGAAGCTTCTCTCAGCTTGACGGCTGTGGCAAAAGGAGAGCTTGTTCTGAGCGCGAGCCGAGAAGCTGCTGAATAGAGCTCAACCCACCGTGCAAACAAGCAAAAGGATAGCAAAAGACATGATGGTACAAAGCCAGATTTTGTGTGTGTGTGTGCGTGTGCAGGAGAACAAAGGAGCCAGGATACTTTTCTGCTGGGAGTTGCTAGCTGCTGTTTTGTTCTAGCTAGACTTTGATCTCCCTCTTTGCTAATCTTCCTTGGCCATCATCTCTACTCGACTGGCCTGCCATGTTGGAATTGTTCATGGCTTTTATTTCTGAGTAAGGGAGACAATGGACTCAGCTACATTAGTCAAAAAACCAATGCTATGAATGCGTTATAAGCATGCAACACCAGATGGCGCCAGAGAACACACAAAATTTTTATGCCATTTTTACATAGATTTTTTCCTTTTCTTATGATGATTTAATTTCTGACTTATTTATAGAATTGTCACCCACCCCCGGTGTGTCGATCCATCCAATGCCTTTATTGAAAGAACGGATGTTGAAAGGGCTGGAAGCAAGCTTTTCAGCGGCAGGGAATTCTTCTCCCATCTTTCCTGGGTGACAGAAAGCTCACGGCATAGCAGAAAGTCATAGGGCACATTCCTGCTGCTGCTTCTCCCATCCTACCCCGTTAGGAACCAAAGATGAGACTGCCCCCTGTCTATCACATCACGTCGCTATAACATCACATGACTGGCAGGTGTTGGCATGCGACCAAGGAAATGGGGGCAACTGGCAGGCCCCCAGCTGGCTCCATCCCTCCGGCCGACATGCCGGGCGATCTCCGATCCTTGGTGCAGCAACATAAATCAGCGATGCAGGCTTCAGAAGCCTATGCACACTTTAGCAGCAGAGCCCACTGCGCAACAGAAGTAGCGAGAGAGACTTGTGTGAGCACATTTACAAGCAGTTTATTAAGTGTAAGCAGGACAAAGAGAGAACATGTCTGATCTCTTTTGTGTCCAAAGCAAAACAGAAAGCTATACACAAAATAGAAGTTCCAGCATGCAATGCTGGTGTGTTATGCAAACATGGCAACAGTCCCACACCTGGTCTTAAGGTGGAGTGGAATATCCTAACAGCAGGTGTGATGCCCCACCCAGTTATCTGAACGCTGTGCATGTCTTTGCAAGTCTCTCATGCTCCCACTTGTCAGGATGCTGTCAGCGGCTCCCGACTGGTTGCCCAGGAAAGTATAAATTCAATTAAAAGTTTCTTACAGTCCTGTTTTATTTCAATCTTTTCAGAGATAGGCTATAGAACCCAGCCTCTTGGATAATGGCATTGTCCCGAGTGAATCTCCACACACCCGTCTCTCCCACTTCCTCATTCGTCACTTCTATGGGTGCTGCTACGTGCCCTCTGTCTTTGAGCTCTTTGCTCTCCTACTTTCAAGGCTCACCGGATTCTGGGAGATGGAGAGTCTGGGATGCTTTCTGATGACACTGTGTCTGCCAGCTGCCGGTCCGATTCTGCCTCCTTCTCCTCCTCTCCCATTATTTCCCAACTTTCCCCCTCACCTGCCTCTGAGCTGTGACCTCCCACAAACCACTGTTGCAAATCTATACTGTCTTCCTCTTCCTCCTCCCTGGAAGGGTCAGGATGGGGAGGCGGTCTCCTCCTCTGCTCGGTCCCTGACATCACTTTAAATGCCTGATATTGGAGCACGGGGAGACTTGCAAAGCCCTTTAAACGTCTGAGTGAGTGAGCAGCTAGCTGCAGGGGTGGAGAAATAAAGCCACACTGTACAGGCTATTTTCTCCTCTCCTGTCCCTTCCTCCTCCTCCTCCTCCTTCACCACCCACCCGATCACTTGGATATTTTAAGGAAAAGCACCCTCCCACACAGCCTCTTCTCCTGTTAGAAACTCTGCAGAGCTGCTCTTAGAACGACTGCTACTCCGTTGGTTAGAGCGTGGTGCTGAAAATGCCAAGGTTCCAGGTCCGATCCCCTGTATGGGGCATCCGCAGATTCCTGCATTGCAGAGGGTTGGACTAGATGATCCTCAGGACCCCTTCCAACTCTACGATCCTATGATTATACTACCATCACCACCGAAAATAATAAAACCAGGAGCACCTATCTCCACTATGAGGCTGTGCAACAAAGTTCTGAAGTAATTCCCAGAGGGGATGAGCAGCCACATTTTTTTTTTCCTGGGCGACATCTCAACCCAGTTTGTCTTTCCGCCGGTAGATTTAATGTGTGATACCCTCGCTGACAGATGCATCAGCAGCATTCATATCGTTCAGCAATTTTTAATGAGAAAGCTGCACGCTCTTGTGATTGCTATGCAAATGTTCAGAAAACTCATTAACTGGCAAGATCTTTAACCTCCCACTGCAATCTCCACTCCAAACTCACATCTGTTCGAAATCAGAGCAGGAGACCCCTCTTCTCCACGTGGCCCCCATGAACATGTGTGTGCATGTGCCTTTCAGAGGCAAGGCTTGTAGGAGCATGGGGGGGGGGGTCTTAGCCTTGGGGGCCAAAGTGTAGGTTTGGAGTGCTGGTTTTATTTTCAAAAGCTTGTGCTCCTCGTAGCATCAGAGTCCATATGTGTCTTGTTTATTGTGTGAAGAAGTATTTCCTTTTGCCTGTCCTGAATCTGTCACCAACGAATTTTGGGGAATGAACCCGAGTTATGGTAATATGAGAGAGGGAGGGCAGAAACCCTCCTCTACCATGTTTCCCCGCAAATAAGACACTGTCATATTTATTTCCCCCCAGGAAGACACACAATGGCTTGTTTTCAGGGGATGTCTTAGTTTTATTACACATCCAGCCTCGCCTCTTCCTTGGCACCCTCCAGAACTGCACCTATCACTATGTCTTATTTTCGGGGTATGGCTTATATTGTGCAAATGCTTAGAAATCCTGCTACGGCTTATTTTATGCGTATGTAGTATTTTCAGGGAAACAGGGCACCTAGTTTCTCTGTAATGATAAACACCTTTATCATGTCCCCGCTTAAGTCTTTTCCCTATGCTTCCACATTTTGTGACTGGATGCCTCCCAGAGCTGGTGGCTTGTCTAAGTTATGCAACAGGGGTGCCCAATATGTAGCCCTAAGCCCAATAGGGATTGGAGTGGATGCACTGGGGCGCAAGGCAGAAGAAGGGTTTATGTGAGTGAGTGAGAACACGGACTTAGTTGCTGGAGCCTGACACTTAAAAAAAAAATTTAATTAAATGTTCTGTTTTACAATTTCAAATACTCATTTTACATCCTTAAAATACCAATGACTTCCCTTCTTCTCTTTCCATGGTTCATTTTACGTATTTTAAATCCCTGCATATTTTACAAAAACTATACCAATCAGTATTCCATTCTTGCATCCATCAAAACTTATTTACACTCTTGAATTTATGTTCATACTGCCGGCGTTTTCAGCTGTATATAATTATTTTCAATAAACCTTTTCCAATCTTCTTTAAACGTATGTTCTTCTTGTTCTCCTATTCTATACAGGGCCGGCTCTAGGGGAAGGCTGGGTGGTGTGGGGCGCCAGGGGGGCGCTGCGCTGCGCCTGCCCACCAGCCGCGGCAAGAAATGGGGCGGGGCGGGGGCACCGGAGCAATCTCCACACCATGGCACCTGGGCACCCGACATGCTTAAGACGGCCCTGATTCTATACGTTAAGTTCGCAAGTTGTGCATATTCTGTCAACTTAAGTTGCCATTCTTCTTTGGTTGGGACCTCACTCCTTTTCCATTTTGGGGCTAACAAAACATGGGCCACAGTTTTTGCATACATAACCTTTTCTGACACCTGGGGATTTCAGTCTGAATTATTGCTGATAGAAAGAACTCTGGATTTTTTTTGGGGGGGGGGAAGTACTTTTAATCATTTCTTTCAATTCATTAAAGATCATTTCCCAAAACTCTTTTACCCTTTTGCATGTCCACCACATATGATGGAACGTTCCCTCTGATTCTTTACAACTCCTGCACTTATCTGATTCTGTCTTGTACATCTTAGCAAGCCAACTCGGAGTTAAATACCATCTGTGACTCATTTTCAGGTAGTTATCTTTCAAAGAATAACATGCCATGAATTTCAAGTTGCTTTTCCAGAGTTTTTCTGGAAATCTACGTATGTGTGTGTACACCACCCCCCCACCCACATGCATTCACACATACTTGAAGCTTCTTGCAGGTTCTGGAGCTGTTCAAAGCACACATCTTCATTCATGCTGAATCCATTTTCATTACCAAGTTGTTCCTCTGTCTTTAAAAGCAACCTTGCAGGTGAGGCTTCCCCCACCATGTGATCTCCAGGCCAGGAAATGTCACCTGCTTAATTCAGGCAGAGGCATGGCAGTGAGGGGAGAGATAAGTTGGCAACCCAACTAGGAAACTGAAAGGCCTTTTGTTTTCTCCTTCATAAACTGTAGATGGCAGCTTCTTTCAACAAATCAGGCAAGTTGAGGGTGAAATGTTTCTTTGTGCCTAGTGTTCATCCTCCCTTCAGTTTGCAAAAGATTATTCTTTGCTCGCTACTCCCCAGCTCCATTTCGATTAGTGAGCCTGCTGTAACAGCAACTCGTTCCTTTCCCGATATGCCCTGAGCACTGTTACCTTTTCTGTGGTCTCAAGCTCTTAGAATTGTAGAGTTGGAAGGGACCCAAGGGTCATCTAGTCCAACCCCCTGCAGTGCAGGAATCTCAGCTAAAGTATCAATGACAGGGTGGCCATCCAACCTCTGCTTAAAAACGTCTGAGGAAGGACAGTCCACATCCACCAAAGGGGACCGTTCCACTGTCAAATGACTCTTATTATCAGAAAGTTTTTCTGTATGTTTAGTTGGAATCACCTTTCTAGTAACTTGAAGCCATTGGCTCAAGTCCTCCGGTCCAGAGCAGGAGAAAACAAGCTTGTTCCTTCTTCCATGTGGCAGCTCTTGAGATATTTCAATATGGCTATCACATCTCCTCTCAATCTCATTTCCATGCTAAACAGACCAACTCAAGAGCTTCTCCTACTTTGGAATCCCCCTCATTCTAGCCTCACAAGCAAAGGTAAATTCGAGTTTATCTGCATTTCTTTATGTATGCAGGGAAATCGGGAGGGGGGGAGGAATCAATTTGGTAGCTGTTATGTACTGAGCTGAATCATAGAACAATAGGATCCAGAATCAGCAGTCTGATTGGTCCGCAGGAGCCACACAATCCAACTTCAGGTGGAAGTGAATCCGCAACCTGATTGGCCTGCAGGAGCAGCCAATCAGGCGGCTGGCAGAAGTGAATCTGCAACCTGATTGGCCTGCAGGAGCAGCCAATCAGGCTGCTGGCAGATGTCAATCCACAAACTGATTGGCCCACAGGTGTAGCCCTGAAGTAGCCAATCACGCAAAGCCCATTGTGTAAATAATGTATATAAGCAGATGGTTTGGGGAAAATGGCATTCTTCTCTTCTTCTCCTTGATGACTAAGAGCTGAATAAAAAGCATGAATTTTGGAATTCAAGCTATTGATTTTCTGGCAATCCTCCAAAAAAGGGCCTGTTTGATTGGATTGGGCTGATTCATCCGTCTGAGCGAAAACCATTCTAGAGTCTCTCCTCTTGTTTAGTGGATTAGTGCATTCTCTTTGCACAACCCCCACCCTTCCATTTTAATAATGACTATATAGTATTATTTAAAGCCTCAACAATAGCAGAGGGAGTGACATCTATGGGGACTTCCATTTTCCAACTTTCCTCCACTCTGAGGGAGCCAGCATCCTGTGGCCACTAAACTAGCTCAGTCCTCATTGGTCCGAAGGAGCGTCTCCACCCCCATCATTCAGCCCGGACACTGAGGTCCAGTACCGAGGGCCTTCTGGCGGTTCCCTCATTGCGAGAAGCGGTTACAGGGAACCAGGCAGAGGGCCTTCTCGGTAGTGGCACCTGCCCTGTGGAACGCCCTCCCATCAGATGTCAAGGAAATAAACAACTATCTGACTTGTAGAAGACATCTGAAGTCATCCCTGTATTGGGAAGTTTTTTATGCTTGGTGTTTTTATTTTTTGCTGGAAACCGCCCAGAGTGGCTGGGGTAACCCAGTCAGATGGGCGGCATATAAATAAGAATTTATTATTATTATTATTATTCCAACATTCAGCTTCAACAAATGTCTGAGTTGGATGGCCATCTGCCATGGTACGTTTCCGAGCACGGTACATTTCCGAGCACAGTTCAAAGTGTTGGTGCTGACCTTTAAAGCCCTAAATGGCCTCGGTCCAGTATACCTGAAGGAGCGTCTTCACCCCCATCGTTCTGCCTGGACACTGAGGTCCAGCGCAGAGGGCCTTCTGGCAGTTCCCTCGTTGCGAGAAGCCAAGTTGCAGGGGACCAGGCAGAGGGCCTTCTCGGTGGTGGCGCCCGCCCTGTGGAATGCCCTCCCATCAGATGTCAAAGAGAAAAACAGCTACCAGATTTTTAGAAGGTACCTGAAGGCAGCCCTGTTTAGGGAGGCTTTTAATGTTTAATAGATTATTTTATTTCATTTTTCTGTTGGAAGCTGCCCAGAGTGGCTGGGGAAACCCAGCCAGATGGGCGGGGTATAAATAATAAATTATTATTATTATTATTATTATTATGGATGCTTTAGCTGAGATTCCTGCATTGCAGGGGGTTGGACTAGATGACCCTGAGGGTCCCTTCCAACTGTAAGATTCTATGAGTTCTGGTCCTACAAGAGAGGGATAAAAAACCATCATTTTATAAACTTTTATCCTGTTGCCTCTTACTCATCTTTCCTCTCAACTCAAAAGTCCCATCCCCTTTATCAGGCATGTCAAACATGCAGCCCTCCAGATGTTTTGGACTACAATTCCCATCTTCCCCAACCACTGGTCCTGCTAGCTAGGGATCATGGGAGTTGTAGGCCAAAACATCTGGAGGGCCGCATGTTTGACATGCCTGCCCTTGATCATTTGGGTTGCCCTCACCTGAACCTTTTCCAATGGAAAGGGAGGATGGAAGTTGTAACTCAGCATCATCTGGAGGGTGGCCAGTTAAGGAAGGCTATTAAAGTTGATCACCAACCATGTCAGGATTGAGAGAGTGGCTTCTCCAATATTAGATTAACAGATTGTGGTAAAAGCATAGTAGGAAAACAAAGCTAATGATGTCTTTTATCTGATACAGGGGGTGGGGATGTTCCTATGTAGCAATTGATACACTTGAAAATGTCCCTGTGGTTTTCATATATGGCCTCTGAAGTCTCATCAGCCATCAATTAAGGGGAGGATTTCAATGGTCAACATTTACCTAGGTGTGGGGGCCCCTCACACACACACACACACACACACACACACACACACAATTAACTACAGTGGTGCCTCGACTTACGAATTTAATCCGTTCCGAAGGCACCTTCGTAGGTCGAAAAGCGCCATTGGAAACGAGATTTCCCATAGGAATGCATTGGAAACGGAAAAATTCGTAAGTTGAAGCAACCCCATCTAAAAATCCGTAAGTTGAAAAAAACCCTATCTAAAACCACCGCGGTTTCCATTCGGATGTTGAGAAATTCGTAAGCGTGCAGCCATTTGCCCCATTCGTAAGTCAAAAAATTCGGTTGTTAAGTCGTTCGTAAGTCGAGGTACCACTGTATAGGAAGCAGACCCTTTAGACAAAGAGTAGAAATAGATATTTCTTTATTATTATTTTATTAAAATACAACCAAGTTCCTTATACAAATAAAGGAATTTCTGTTGTTTCCAAGAAGCAATTCTTTTATCAAAAGAAAACCATTGACGGAAAAGAAAAGAAGTCATCAACACTAGCTAAGAGGCATGCATTGCAATCCCAACAGAGCGAGTGCAAAATAAAACATAGGCTCTTCTCTCTCGTATTCTATATTCAAAACCCTTGCATTTGGTCACTTTAAAAAAATAAGCATTTAGAACTGACCTCCAGGCCACTTGGTAAGGAACCCCCTCCCCTCTTTGCTACAAAGTACAGCAGTTAACATGAACCGGCTACATTCCAAGTCAGAAAATGGGGGGCAGGGGGGGGGACAAAGGAAGGGCAAGGCAAACCAAATCTCAGATTGTCTATGCACAATATCTCCACTTAGACGGCCCAACAGCAGGGCGCAAGGTTTGCAGAACTGGCTCGAGCAAAATGTGAAGTAAGGAATATCGAAATACCCCCATCCTGTCTTGGGTTCTGTACATTAACCCATGTCTAACAAGGGTAGGGGGGCTGTGGGAAAGGAAGGTCCCCAAGTCCCTGTTTCATTTGAGTCCAGACACGCACAGTGGATTTGCTCCGAGATCTTTCATTCAACTGTTTCATGTGCGATGGAGGAAACGCAAGGGGGTTTGATGGCCTCAGTTTTGCTGCACCCCGACATGTTGCATGCCCACCCTGGGGAATATCCAGAATGTTGGGCGCTGCCATGTGGCAAAGAGACGTAGCGTTGTCGGGAACCTGAGCGCCGGTCAGTAACGGTCGCTGTGCATGTGCAATCAAATCGCAATGGGTAACATTCAGAAAATGGTGGCCGAACGAATCGCAGGGGTTTAGCAGTTGCTATAGAAAATGGTACAGGAAGGAAGGAAGCGACAAAGGCCACGACACAGTTAATCTCTGCTGAATCCGCCCAGCAGGGATACGGATTGCAGCGCCACGTTCTTCCGACTCTATAGTATTTTGCATACACGTGAATCACCGTTATCAATTTAAAAGCGCACACAGAGAAGTCAGTGGAAGCAGACTTTTTTTTTTTGCTAGAAGGCTCAAAACCATGTTGGTTTGCAGGGGCGAATATCCAAGCACTGGCATGGGATCTTAGCACTTTAAAATCTGGGTGCAGGTCAGTGAAGCATGTGCCGCGGCTGTTTTTTGCCAAATTTCCCTTTGATGAACAAAAGCTCATGAATTCAAAAACCGTTCCACGATGGAAAAGAAGCAAGGCGCGCGCGGGGGGGGGGGGAGAGCTGGTAGAAATCAATAATTCAAATGCACATATGCCACTGCTTCTGAAAACACACATTTCCTCTAAACAGAACAGTTATGGGTGCAGGGAACAAATCGGATGCAAGCCCAGGATATAGGGGCTTACAGAACTGCTCAGAAATTTTAAAAAAAGAGCAATAAAGGAAATGCCTAACAATTGCATACATTCAAATACTGGCTTAAAACCCTCGTTCAGCTATACAGCAGAGCCTACCAGGCCCCAATAAAACAGTGACTGACTGAGGAAGTTAACTAGATTCCTGCCAAAATATAACTAGAAGATGGAGCTGAAGAATTGAACACCTGATTCACAGTAGGCTGAGCGCCAAGGTGAGGGATGGGGAGCCTCTGGCCCTCTAGAGTTTGGTGGACTCCAATTCCCATCAGCCCCTGCTAGCAGTCAGGGTGGATGATGGTAATTGTAGTCCAGGAACATGTGCAGGACTCCACTGCTGGCCAAGATGATTCCTCAACCCCTTTATATATTTTCTTGGCGGTCATGCTTTTATCTCAAGATGCCCACCTGAGGCTCTCTTGCTGCCATTGCGGAGATGCCAAGACCGGTTTCTGCACAGCACCCAGCGATCTTTTGCTGCGGTTTCACCTGGGAGGCTGGTGGCCAATGCCAGCTCAGGGCCAGACAGTCACATCCTCTGGCGATCAGGTATGTGCACCTGGTCCCCAGGGAAATTCTTGTGCCGATGCATCACCGAATGAATTAAAATCAGCGGCACTGAACTCTTGAGAGCACCAGCACAGGGGGGTTCTGCCTCCAATTTTGGCTTTAAAAATAGCTAGAAGTGGGAAGGCGAGGAAACCAGGGTCTTGCGGGGTGGGGAAGAGGAATGATGTAGCAGAGGGCAACTGCATAGCAAACTTTGGGGAGGGTGATAACTCCCCTCAGAGACACAAGCAACCCCACACGTGACGTTTCTTTCTCTGCAAGACGGATGAGGAGGAATCATCAGGAGACAACAAGAACGCTGATCGTACACAGGTGGGCGGACTTGCCAACTGGTGTGTTTCTAGACAGCGGCAGGGGATGGGAAGAGAATTCAAGGTAGATGCGGAGAGAAAGGAATTTAGAGGTTGGGTCAGTTTCAAAACCGGCGCTAACATGAAACCGATTTGATGGCGAGTCTTGGCTGGCTGATTATCAGAGCCTACTGCTATGAAACACCACTCACGGCTCGCCTCAGGTTAGCTGGCACAAAGTCCCTCTTACTTGCCAGGTGAACTATTTATGGATCTTTAAAGGGAAGCGTTTAACACATTCTTCTGCAGAGAATCGTCTCCAGGTTGTTTAAATCACCAATTTTCCACCAGAGATGTCTTATCTCATCATGGCTAACACTTGGGACTCAAGTCACATGATCATATGTGACCATTTCCCCATCCCCTAATAATTCCCCCTCTGCAAGTCACTTCCTGGGAAACCACATTTTTAATTTTCAGGGGAAAAGCCTGTTGAAAATGGATCAGCCCGCCATTCATGGTACATGTATGGATATGCAGATAACAGAACGGGGGGGGGGGAGGGAGTTTGTGCATCCCTCCCCTGCCCTTGAGACAGGAAGGAATGATTCACAAAATTGTCCCCTAGTGGGGAGTCTCCAGATTTAGGGGGGTGGTATCTCACTATGCTTGGAGCAAGTCTAGGAGGAAAGTTTACCCCATGCATTAATAATTCAAGCTAGGGGTTTATGGCATCAAGACAAATTTGGTCTAAAAACGCTCCTGTTTGTGTTTTTTTTTTTTTTGCAAACTCTGCTTGCGTTAGGGAGGCGAAAGCACCCCATAATCACAAAAGACATTCACAGTATCTCCTGACGAGCGGAACATGTACAGAGATATCTTCCTCGCACCCGTTTCTTTGGCAAGATTCATGCAAAGAAAGAAAAGAAAGTAAAAAAATAATAATCATCTTCTCTACAGAGCTTATAATCAAAGCATTTGGTATGTACATTCTAACCGTCTTAAAACCTCCGCAGTGGTTATTAAAGTGCAGAATCTGTTCTGTCTACGACAGACACTCTTCCTTCGCTAAGTCTGTTTTCTGGTAACCCAAGCGGAGGTCAGTAGAAACAAGACACAGAAAATAGAACAATAAAATGGGGGGGACCAGCAAAACCAACACCATTTGCAGCAGGAAAGGAGGGAAAGATTGAGGGGCGGGAAGTCGGGAAAAACCTTCATGTTCTGAGACAGCTTGGCTTCTGGTCTGCTACCTATTCAAGTACAAGACCAAGACTTGGGGTGGAAGGTTACTGGCCTTAAAATGTGCTAAGCCACTCAGATTTGCAAGCTCTGAAGCTCTGGGTGATAACTGGAAATAGACTATTAAGTGTGTGCCTGTGTGTGTGTGTGTGTGTGTGTGTGTGTGTGCGCGCATGCACGCACATGCACTGTGCAATTAAATCTTAAAAGCAGGAGCAGTCCTAGGCAAGGGAGGACCATTTTCACAAAGGTATCTATGCACATTGCTTGCTGTTAACTCTCAACAAGCTCTGCCTACTTCACATGGCATACAGGCTGCCCCTATGCTACCCCTGGGTATATAGATCTAGAAACTCCAAAGGACTTTGCCCCCATGCAGTGCACAGGGTATTTCCTGAGGGCCACAGGTGGGAAGCGCACAGAGAAGCTTCACATGAGAACATCAGGGATGCTCATGCTGGCAAATGAGATCTGCATTCCTTGAAGTTGCTCTCTGTTTGCATTTGCCCTGTCTGCGTCAAAACCTGCACATCCACTTGCCGTAAGCTGCAAGATAAGAAACCTGGGTTGTGTGCATGAATATATTTAAGTGTTTCTATTATCTGCAGCAACCTCCACAGCCAGCCACAGATCATGTGTGCCACACGCTAGCGGTTTTGTTTTTGTTTTTTAAAAAAATATTAATTAAGAGGAGAGCTTTTACCCTGCTTTGCTTCCCTGTAGAACTGAAAAACTGGCCTTTGCAACTGAATTCATGACATGCTTTACTACCTCTTGTGGTGGGGCAAGGTCTTGACGCATGGCTGCCATTTTTGGCAGCGGTCTTGAGTTGACTTTGAAATCTGTTTACATGCTAAAAAACAAAAACAAAAGAAAATTCAGCTACTCCATAAACAACTCCCCTTGCCTTTCTGGAGTCATGAAGCTCTCATGCAAAGATTGCTCCCTTCAAGCTCCCAAATTTTCTCAGTGCAAGAACCCCGGAAATGAGTTAAGAGCAGCCACTGCAAAATAGGGCTACAAGTCCTACCAGCCTGAGCAGAGGAATTCAAGGCAGTGGGAGGTTGAGCGCAGAGGAAGAGTTCTTAGTTAAAAATAAAACCAGATAGAACAGAGTGTTGTTTGCGAAACTCCTATGGAACAATCAATCTGACTTCTCGCATTATACATGCATACATAGGTGGACTATCTTAAGATTCCCTCCCATGACTGATTGCATGGTGCGTCTGTAATTATTCCCTGTGACTAAGCAGCTCGGGACAGATTCACAAACTGCAACATTTCAGACAGGTCTTTGCAGACCAGGCCTGGTAGGACTTTGAGAGCCAAGGATGCTAGCTGGGTGCATTCAGGTCAAACGAGCAACTCTAGAGATATATTTTTATGCTTTCGGAATGCTCGGCGTGAGAGTATATGTCACCCGCAAAGGTGAAAAGCCCCCCTTTTGCACCTGTTCAAAGGTGGACTTGTGTCCTTTGGCCACAACCTACGCAGCCTTGGCCAACCGGGTGCCCTCAAGACGTCTTGGACTGCAACTCCCATCAGCCCCAGCCAGCGCAGTTGGGAGTTGTAGCCCGAATAATCCGGGGAGCACCCAGTTGGCCAAAGGGACAACTTCTCTGAATTTCCAGGTGCTGTTCTTTTATCTGGTCATTTATCTGGTTCTCACTGCAGCCCAAGGGCACCTCTTTCCTAAGTAGTGCTTCTAGATGCAGCAGAACGCAATGATATCTTAGGCCTTATTAAAACAACAACAGCTCGCCCAAGTCTAGCTAACTTAGAACTGCTCTACTGCACTGGGCTGCAACAAGTGTGCATTTATGCACATATGTGCTTGTCCATTGTGATCTGAACACTGTTCCTGGGCCAAGAATCCATCTCCCTGACATCTGGTTTTCTAAATGTAAGGGGAGAGAGAGGGAGAGAGAGAGAGAGAGAGAGAGAGAGAGGATAAACCATTGAAACATAAAACAGTCTACCTCGCCTGCTGTTTATGCAGGCCAAACTGGGAACATCATTGACTCCGAACTATCAAACTATCTACAGACATCAAGCCTCTCCAACCAGCGGCTTGGGTTCAGGAACAACCCTGCCACTGTTACGCCACATCTAGCCTTCTGCAAAGTCTTTAGCTCTTTCTTGCAAAAAGGGTTTAAAATAAAATAAAATCTTACCTTGCAAGGAAGAGGAACATTGGGAAGTGTAGGTAACGGGGGAGCTTGACACGTATGCCTAATACAATATGGATTTTTGATTCTTTTTTTTTTGCAGTACTTAAAATAAAAAAGGAGGCGGGACCAACAGGCTGGAACACACAACACGCACACACAAATTATAATTAGGCCCCGCAGTGTATAAAACAGACATCAGGAGCATTCGGATTTTCCAGAAATATAATGTCATGTTTTGCAGGGGGGGAATGAGGAGGTTAGCTACAAAATTGGAACAGGGCAGAGACAAGCAGCAGAAACACAGCCTTGGGGGATGGGACGGGGAGACGAACCCCTGCCCAGGACTCCAATGTTCACTATGTACTGTACATTAAAATTAAATGCCGAGAGCAAATCAAAACCGATGGAGCCAAAGGGCTAGGATTAAGAGGAGGAGAGGTGGGAAAGAGCAGGAAGTGCAAAGGAGAAAAGAAGAGGAAGGAGGAAGGAGAATTTAAGTTGATGGCAAGATACAGTACATGTTAACACTGATTGCACAAGAACCCTTTCACTCTCTGGTGGGAAGGGGGGGGTGGGAAGGCATCAATCACCCAGGACATTTATATGCAAAATATATACACAAATCTAGATTAGCTATGTATATATGTACACATAAGTAGTAGTACTTTACGCAAAGGGGAAGGGAAGAGGGATTCTGCCCAATGTTTCAGTGCCGGGTTCAATCGCCATCGTGCAAATCTGCTGTTCCAAGTCAGGACCGTCTGCAAGAGGGTTCGGCTAATTCGCGCAGCTGCCTCTGGGTTTCCGCTCGAAAGCCAGGAGCAGCCTCTGCATCAATGGGCATGCAGATGCCCCCCCCCTCCCAATGCTCCCAGACAGAATATGATACAGAACTGGAGCAAAATCTTGTCCTGGCTCTGCTCCACGATGGTCTTCTGGAGGCTCTTGACCGAGTCAGCCACTTACTGATCTCCGGGGCTCCTGGTACGAGAGGCTGTATTAAGAAGCGGGGGGAACTGCCCAGAGGACACTGCAATTCTGTCAGGTTAAAAAGGAGCGTCTTACTGTTCCTCTCGCAGAGCAGCACAGTACAGGGTGTGGGTGTTTGTGTGTGTGTGTGTGTGTGTGTGTGTGTGTGTGTGTGTGTGTCAAAAATGTCTATAAAAACGGCGCTGCCCCTTCCCTAAAACAAAGAAGCAGGGGGACGCAATGCCAAACTTTTGTCTTTGGGGTTTCCGTAAAGCACACTTGCCACTCCAGCTTCAAAGAGCGCTGGTCCCCCGCCCCACCCCACCCCACCCCACCCCAAACCCCCCACCCCTGAAATCTGGGCACTTGGTTGGTCTCTAGCAACATGCCTTTGGGTAGTCAATTGTGCACGAGTACAAAAATCAAGTCATGAGAGGTTCGGGGACCAAACCAAACTTCCGACGAGCCGCCCAGCCAGACTCCGGCTTCCTTTCCGTTTGAAAAAGAGAGAAGCCTGCTGGCCGATGCAAGGGAAACAAGGCTGCTTCTTCCCCTAGTGCTCAGCATCCATTGCATCTAAGTACTTCGCTTCAATGATCCTTGGAAGCAAGTTATACCTGGGTGGAAGAAGGGGGACACCGTTAGATTCTGCCCTAAGCAGAAGACTTTCCGCGTGGCTCTTTCGGGCTTTTAGAAGACATCTGAAGGCAGCCCTCTTTAGGGAAGCATTTAACGTTTAACAGACCACTGTATTTTAATATTTTGTTGGAAGCCGCCCAGAGTGGCTGGGGAAACCCAGCCAGATGGGCGGGGAATAAATAATAAATTATTATTATTATTATCTGCACCTAGCGCACTGCAAGGACACAGGAAAGCGCCTTGCACCGAGCCACACCAGTGGTCCAAAGAGCTCAGCACCTCCTACACTGGCTGGCAGTGACTCTCCGGGAATTCAGGGCAGGGAATCTCTCCCAGAGCTACCTGGGGAGTCGAACTCGGGGCTTTTCTGCATGGAAAGCAGATGCTCCATCTCTGAGCTGCCGTCTTTCCCTTATGACCCGGGAAGAGAATCTGCTGCACATGCAGAAAGGCCCCGGGATAATTTGCAATGAGAAATGCATCATAATAGCAATTAATATAATATAATATAATATCTCCAAGGTGATCTCTGTGGGTTCCGGCACCAGACTTCTTGGCAGACCAGCTCTGTGTTACAAAGATGTCTGCAACATCAACCCCACCGTATGGGAATCCCTTGCAGACGACGCAGTGCCTGGAGGCAGAGAGTCAAGTGAGCAGAGGAGGAGTGACTGCTGGGAGGAGCGCAGGGAGAAGAAATGCCTGGTGCATCTGCAGCAGCACAACCGGACACCTTCCTCTGCCCCAGCTGCAACAAAACCTGTCACAGCAGGCACTGCAAGTTCCAACAGTTTGACTTCACCTCCGAAGGCGCACTCCTCTGTTGTCTCCCGAGACAGACCGATGCCAGCTAAATATTTACACCCCACCTTTCCTTGAATGATCGTAGGGTTCCTTACATGCTTCCCTGCCCCGCTTCCATTTTGCTCCTCACAACATCCCTGCAAAGTAGGTGAGGCTGAAAGAGGTAGTAGCTTGTCTACCACCCCATCCGCCCACCAAAGCACATTTCATGGCTGAGCACGCATTTCAACCCTGGTTGCGCCCGGCTCTTATAGCCTGACTTTCTAACCCAGTGATGGCCAAACTCGGCCCTCCGGCCGTTTTGGGACTACAGTTCCCATCATCCCTGACCACCGGCCCTGTTAGCTAGGGATGATGGGAGTTTTTGTAGTCCCAAAAACAGCTGGAGGGCCAAGTTTGGCCATCATTGCTCTAACCACTACACTTCACTACCAGCAGGATAAAAGAGGCCCTATCCAAGCCCAAAGCCCTCTTGGGCAAGTAGCACATCTTCAGCGCATACCTGATAGGGACCATTCCGATCATGATGAGGGGGAAGATCATCTTCATGTAGGGCAGCGGAGACATTCCAAAACCACAAAGGATGAGGAGCTGGAGGACCTGCAGACCCGTGAAGTAGTGGATCTTCCTCTGGGGCACACGGCGGATGTAATGCGTCGGAGGGTAGGCCGTCTGGAAATGACAAGGGTGTTAGCAAGAGACTGAGGCTGCCACACTGCCCCCCCCCCCGTCCTTCATCAGAGGAGCTGGTTCCAGGAGAAAATCTGTGAGGAGATTTCCTGGCCTTTCAGGGCTGTGCCATAAGAAAATAATAATCTTATTTTATTGGGTTTTTAGAAACAAGAACAATGTTTTACAAACAAGTATGCCAAGTTTTCTCATGTCATTTGTATATCGCAAAAATACCATAATACAGTGGTACCTTGGGTTACAAACACTTCAGGTTACAAACACTTCGGGTTACAAACTCCTCTAACCCGGAAGTAGTCGCTCCGGGTTGCGAACTTTGCCCCAGGATGAGAACAGAAATCGAGTGGCGGCAGCAGGGGGCCCCATTAGCGAAAGCGCACCTCAGTTTAAGAACGGTTTCGGGTTAAGAACAGACCTTCGGGACGAATTAAGTTCGTAACCCGAGGTACCACTGTAAATGTGGGAAAATATCTGCAACGAGTGTTCCATTATTAGTGGTCAATGTGCAGGTTCTTGGTCCATGAATTGGTTTAAACAGTTGGAAGGAAGGAAGGAAGGAAGGAAGGAAGGAAGGAAGGAAGGAAGGAAGGAAGGAAGGAAGGAAGGAAGGAAGGAGGGAGGGAGGGAGGGAGGGGGGAGGAGAGGGGGAGGGGGAAATGGTGAGTGGGGTGGGATCAGAGGAAAGAACTCACTCTGAAACTCACTAGCAGATGGTACCTAACACCATGGAAACTAGGGCTAATATGCCCGGGAGCCTCACCAAAATGCTGGAGAGGATGCACCTCCACAGGCACATACCTCCACATGTGGTGGGAATGCCCCAAAAGCCAACTCTCCTGGACAGCAATCATACAATGAATAGGCAAAATAACTAAACAAGTATTAGAAGTCACTCCAGAACTGGCACTAATAACGCCCACTCACACCATAAAGAGCTCGTAACCCACCTACTCTCAGCAGCCAGAAACGGCAAACCCCCCTCCCCCGGTGTGGTTATGTCCCAGGCATAGGCAAATCTGCTTATTGTCTCTTTTCAGTTCCTCACTTTCCTAGTCTCTACAGTCAGTTCTATACATTTCCACACTAGTTTTGCGGCCAGTATTTTTTTCTTTTTTAAAGTCCTTGTGAGTCTGTCCGGGTGTGTGTGTGGCACCTTGGAGGCTCCACTAGTGAGCTGTAGGTCCTATGGGGAACAGGATCAAATGGGAACCCCAGTTAAGGACCAGAGAGCCTGATTCCTAAAGAAGGTCTCCTTCTCTCCCTTCAGTTGTCATCTGGGGGCAGCCCCTCTGCCCCAGTTCGGCGCTTTATCAAATCAACTTGTGAACGCGACTGTAGAGAGCACCTTATTTTGTTTAAAATAACAGTAATAAAGCTTAGCCACAATCTACTGGCTTTCACTGGTTTTTAAAAAGAAAGTCATTTGGACTGAGGGCCTAGAGTTCACTGCTGCAACCTAGAAGTCAGCATCATAAAATCAAAACAACCCACTGCAGCCACTCATTTGCTGGGACGACAAGACCTTCTGCCACAGGCCCAAACTACAACTGCCTGCGATTCTGCAGGAGGAGCAAAGCGAGTGTGATCACACCTCCGTGTACCTGAGCTAAGGCATCATTCAAAGTTTAGCGTGACACGCGGACTCTCTCTGTCTCTCGTCGCAGTGGCGAAATTTGTGCCGCTGGCAATCTGTGTGCTCAAGCTCTCCATCTAACACAGGCACATCCAACTCTATACAGATTGTGATCTACTCCCAGTATAATAAAACTGGCAGTGATCTACCCATTGTCATTGCCCATAGCTGCTGAGCTTTTTTTAAGGGGAGAGCCGAGAGTTGTTGAGATATTTTGGGCAGCAGTTGAGTTTTTTTTTTAAGGGGGAAGTGACAAGCTTTTTGGGGGAACGGTAGCGTTCAAGCGCTCATCCACAGTGAAAAAACACAAAACGCAAGGGCGTTGGCAGAGACAATGGGGCAGAGCGCTGGGGGCAGGGTGCATCAAGATCACTTAGTAACTAGCAGTCGATCTCTTTTTTTACTACCACGATCGACCTAAAGAACCTTTGTGATCTACTTGCCGATCGCGGTTGACCGGTTGGACATTGCCGATTAACAGAATGAAGATCATGGCAAAACAGCCACGAGTGGCTGCAAATAATAAAATTATTATTATTATTATTCAGCTGGGAAAGAGGGGTGGTGAGAAGCCTTGCACACAAACAGGGCTCATCCAGAATTGTGCCGGTCCCATGCCTAGATAGCACGGGTTTCCGAGCCGCTTTGCTGCTGCTGCGCCACTTCCGCCCTCCTGTCAGTCCAGAGAAAACCCAGTTGCCGTTTGCTCCGATTCAGTGGCGAGGGCAAGTCCGGACGAGCTCCCAATTAAAACAGCCTGCAGGGATGGCTAGAACAAAGGCAGGCGAATGGAAATAGATGCTGTGGTCAAGAAGCAGCTCTTTGCAACAAGCAGGGAAAGAGGGGGTGGCCTGGCCTGGCCAGAGCATTGCTCCCAAGACACAGCTGGGCTTCCATGTGTTAGGAATAAATCACCAGCTGTTTGAGATGTTCTGCCCAGCCTGGTCCTGCGGGCGCCTCTGCTGTGGAAGCAGATAAAAGCTTCCTGCTCCCCAGCTGCTTCCTTTCATGCTACTGAGCGCCTTCTGATCAGGGCACTGCCGGTGGGTTTTTCAATGCCCCCCTCCCAAAGCATGCTGGGACTGTCTTTTCCTGTGGCAGGGATGCTCTGGACACCAGCCCAACATGGGAAGTCAACTTCAACGGCAGCTAAATACAGGCACGACTCCTGCGGTCAACAAGTACCATCAAGGAAAGCTGGAGGGGACTTTGAAGAGGGAGTTTCAAGAGGGTGTGAAACCATTAGGAGTTTGGGAGGCCCAAGTCCTTCTGGCTGCTGAGGCAGTGGTTTGCGACATCCGCATCGCAGTGCCCGTAACTCACAGCTGTACCGTACAAGCACCCTTCCGTTACTGCAGGGAGAGGTATATAACTCAGTGCCAGAGGTTGCAATCAGAAGCACAGAAATTGTGGGCACAAAAAGAGCCTTGGGGACACACAAACAGGGCACTGGTTAACCTTCCTGCGTTAGGAAACAGAAAGGAGAAGGTTGCAGATGGACTGCCAGGCTGAAGGGTAATTATCTGCGGCCTCTTTCAGTGGGTGGGACGTTTTGATCCTGCCTTTTAAAAATACAAATGTGCTTTGGATTTTTCTCTGCTTCATTTTATATTGGTTTTAATGTATGTGCTATTTATCTGATGTTCTAAGTTGCTTTGAGCTCCAAATAAGTTTAATTAATTTGTTGTTGTTGTTGTTGTTGTTAGACAGCCCTTTGCCTGCAGGTCCCAGGGTGGTTCACAGGATCAAATCACAATATAAAACCACAAAATACAAATGAAAACAACCCAATAACCACTACTCCCCTACACATATAAAAAATTGGATGTCAATTAAAGAGGAACGTTTTCAAATGGCAACTAAAGGTGTATAATGAAGGTGCCAGACGAGCCTCTTTGGGAAGAGCATCCCATGATGGGGAGCCACTGCAGAAAAGGCCCCGTTCTCGTGTTGCCACCCTCTGGACCTCTCGTGGAGGAGGCACACAAAGAAGGGACTCAGAGGATGATCTCAGGGTCCGGGCAGGTTCATATAGAAAGAGGCGGTCATTGGGGTATTATGGTCCTGAGCCATTTAATAATAATAATAATAATTTTTCTGTATCAGGAAAAGACCCTGGTGTTGGGAAAGATTGAGGGCACTAGGAGAAGGGGACGACAGAGGACGAGATGGTTGGACAGTGTTCTCGAAGCTACGAACATGAATTTGACCAAACTGTGGGAGGCAGTGGAAGACAGGAGTGCCTGGCGTGCTATGGTCCATGGGGTCACGAAGAGTCGGACACAACTAAACGACTGGCCCACGGGGACAAAACCACATGTAACTGCAAGCGAGAGCCTTGCTAAAAGTCATTTCCCATTGGATTTTGGCTCAGCAGTGGGGGGGGGGGAGCCCACTCAATCTGAGCCAGTGTCCTGCCCCTGCGGAGAGGGTCTCGCTTGCTGCGGAAACGGCACCCCTGCTGCGGCGACCGCAGTGTGGGAGGGGCCCCTTTTATTTCGGAAAGGCTTACACAGAGAGCCGTTGCCTAAGCAGAGGGCAAGACCAAGGCCGCTTCTGGTGCCAGGAGGCGAAAGTTGCCGTTTCCCCCCGGACCGGATGACTGGGATGTTCTTGCTGGCAACCGTCCCGGCGGCATTTCGCCTGCAGGGCTTTTGGTGCCGGAGCGGAGCCAAGACAACAAACAGAGCGTGAGGCGGCAGAGGTGGTGGCAGGAGGAGGGGGAAGATCATAAAAAGCAATCAGAGGCTCTTTAACGGCCGTGTTTTTCAAGTTGCGGCAATCAACTTGTGATTATGAGCTTCCTCAGGAAATGGAGGCGTGCAGGTCCACCGGGGCCTCAGCTCCTTATCCTGCGCAGCTTGCCAAGTCCGAGCCCCTCCCCGTGGCCCCCCTGGTGCACTTACCTGCTCTTTCAGCAGGAGGGCCACCCTCTCAAAGAGCTGGTTCCCGTCGATGGAGGTCAGGGCGATGTAGAGGAACAGGCCGTAGAGGACGGGCTTTGGGATCAGCTGCAGCGGGAAAGGCAGGAGCAGCAGGGAGAGGCCCACCAGGAAGTTGGCTACCAGAGTGGTCAGCCGGGTCTCCTTCACGCTCACGATCCTAGCCGGGGAGGAAGCACAGACGCGGGACGTGTTACTGAGCAGCAAGAGTGCCCATCGCGCAAGGATGCGTGCAAGTGTTTTAGAGAACTAATAATAATAATAATAATAATAATAATAATAATAATAATACAGTGGTATCTCGGTTTTCAAACGTCTTGGAAGTCGAACATTTCAGTTTTCAAACGACGAAAACCTGGAAGTAAATGCTTCCGTTTTCAAACGCGCCTCGGAAGTCAAACGGCTTCCGCTGAGTTTTCTTTCAATAATCTCTCTTGAATTTGCAGACCGTCCTTTGCTCCTTGGTTTTTGAATGTTTCGGAAGTCGAATGGTCTTCCGGAACGGATTATGTTCGAAAACCAAAGGTACCACTGTATTTTATTTTATTTTTATACCTCGCCCATCTGCTTCCAACACATATAAAAACATAATGAAATGTCAAACATTAATAATAACAATCTGATCCAATACAAAAAAAGTCAGAAAAACTTTAAAATAAACAACTTGTATCAAATAAAGCGAAATTCAACAATCCATTAGAATCTAATAGTAAACAGCAAATGACGTCAAAGAACCACAACAACCCCGGGTACCCGTGATGCCTGGGTGCCGAGAGGTGATTTACACGAGAGGAGGAGCCATCGAAGATCAGCCACCGCAGACTGAGCGTTGCATCGCTCCCGCTATTCCGGCTGAAATTGGTACTTAGCAGGAGTCATAGAATCAGAATTGTAGAGTTGGAAGGGACCCTGAAGATCATGCAGTCCAACCCCCTGCAATGCAGGAATATGCAGCTGTCCCATACGGGAATCGAACCTGCAACCCTGGCGTTATCAGCACCGCACACTAGCTCACTGAGCTATCTCCCGTTGATTCACATGCAGGCAGCTGGACCCTTGGGTAAACAGAAGAAGCAAGCGATCTGCATGCATGTGTGAAACAAGTCCCATACTAGAGTCGGGATTCTGGACCATACCTGGGGCATTTACCTACTTTTTGTTTTGCTATATAGTGAGCGCCTTGGAGGTGCAGGACTTAGTCCCTGACCTGGAATCCTGCAAGGAAGTCGAAACAATGCTAAGATAGAGGGACCAGGGGGTCTGAAAAGGCATTAAGGGAGCTTTCTATGTTCACCCAAAATGCTATGGAAATTGAAGGGTTCTGTGCAAGGTTGGGATCTGGAGTTGCAGCAAGAAGAAAAAAATTCAGCATCCTGAGAATACCTTCAATTAAAAATAAAAATCAAGTTTCTAGTCCTTATTGATTGGGAAATGCAGGCTTCTTATTTGTACAATATCTGAAGAAATCTCCAAAGTTAAATGGGCTTTCAGGGATGTGTGCCACTGCATTTTGCTCTCTTGGCTAGCAAGGTACAGGATTTGTTGAAAGTGCCTAATGTATACTGGCCAAAGCCCCTGCTTCTCTAGACGCACAATTAATGTGTTTTCTTTCTCCAGCAATTCTCTTATTCTCGTTCCCACATTCAGAGCTTAAAACTAATTTAGCCTTTGCGGCACGCTACACAAAATCTCTTCAAACGGTTCAAATCCCCCTTTCCTGCCTTTTGATCCTCTCCAAGCAGCAGCTACCAGATCTCAGAGGAGGGAATTGATTTCCTTCATTTTCGTGGCATCCAAATAACCAAAGGAAAGTGAAAAAAATCGAAGGGCATCTCAGCAGAAACAGAAAACCCATCACCTCGAGGGGGCCAGGCGTTCTGACGAACTTCAAGGATCATCCTGTTTATAGCGCCAAATGAAGCTGCACAAAGTGTAATTTCTATGGGGGGATTAGGAACTTCAGCCCTGATGTGGATTACGGGAGATAACACTGGCACAACTCCCAATATCAAATGGCAAGTTGGGGGCAACCTTTTGGGAATTTAAAGTGAGCTCACATGCGCCAAGCATCCCTCTTGCAAACTCCAGGTCCGGCCAGCGGCAAATTGGGCAGGGAGAATGTCGAGAGTTTTTAAGCAGCATCAGCAAAGGGTGTCAGATACAGACCTGCAGTATCTTGGGCAGGTCTTTGCCAGGGTCCCAGCCACAGACCCCTTAATCAGGGATCCCTGGGGTTAAGAGAGAGGTGATAGGGTCATTCCACATCAAATCAACACAAAAAAGAGTGTTTTGTCACCCTCTGTCTCATATGTTGAAACTTGGTGTACACACTTCCCTTATGGCTGAAAGAAACCCCCTTAAATTTTTTTCCTCTCTCAAACGGTTTTAATTTTATAGCACTTCAAAGTTTCGTTAAATCTGCGTTGTCTGTCCCTCGAGACCCTCGGCACAAGATAGTTAATGAAAGTTTGAACTTTGAAGGCCCTCCCATCAGATGTCAGGGAAATAAACAACTGACTTTTAGAAGGCACCTGAAGGCAGCCCTGTACAGGGAAGTTTTTAATGTTTGATGTTTTATTGTGTTTTAATATTCTGTTGGGAGCCTCCCAGAGTGGCCGGGAAAACCTAGCCAGATGGGCGGGGTATAAATAAAAATTATTAAATTAATAATAATAATAATAATAATAATAATAATTACTACTACTACTATTCCCAAAGCACTCTGCTAGTTCAGATCACAGCTGTAGCATCTCAGATTCCTCAGGTGAGTTCACAAGTGGAGCTTGAAGGAAACAGCCCTGTCCTTTTGCTCCGAGGAAATGGTGCTCAGTGGCCCAGACTGCCTCTGAACCCAGAGGCTCACTTTTATAGCCACTGATCAATGCAGCCTTCCTGCCAAATCCCTCTTTGCAGCCAACTATAACGAATAGACTATGCATCCAACATAGATGTTCCTAACTGCAGGGCGCCCTCTAGTGGTCACAGCATTTCTTAAAATTAAAATAGTTCATCTGATCATGGGCACAGAGGACAATCCTGAGATTCTGTGTTGCAGTTCAATGCTTTCAATTTGTTGGAAGCTGCCCAGAGTGGCACAGTTAGATGGGTGGCATATAAATTATCATCATCACCGTCACACTAGAACTGGGGGGCACCCAATGATGATGAATGCTTGAAGATTCAGGATGGGTCAAAGAAAGGACTTCTTCATGCAGTGCAAGGACTATGGAGCTCCCTCCTCCAGCTGCCCACCAGCTCGGATGGCGTGGAAAAAAGATCAGACAACGGCTACTAGCCATGACGGCTGTGCTCTGACTCTGCAGTCAAAGGCAGCAATGCTTCTGAATACCAGTCGCTGGAAACCGCAGAAAGGGAGAGGGCTCTTGGTTTCTATTCCTCTCTCTGTGCAGTCACTGTGTTTATGCATTCCAGCAAAGAGTGTTGGGATCACGGGAGCACACACCTCTGCCTCAGTCCTTCTGTGTTTTACTCTGCAAGATATCTGATTATGTGTCTAGAAGGAACCAGTACGTTTCCCAGTACGTTTCCGAGCACAATTCAAAGTGTTGGTGCTGACCTTTAAAGCCCTAAATGGCCTTGGTCCGGTATACCTGAAGGAGCGTCTCCACCTCCATCCTTCTGCCCGGACACTGAGGTCCAGCACCGAGGGCCTTCTGGCGGTTCCCTCGTTGCGAGAAGCCAAGTTGCAGGGAACTAGGCAGAGGGCCTTCTCGGTGGTGGCGCCTGCCCTGTGGAACGCCCTCCCAACAGATGTCAAAAAGGAAAACAACTACCAGACTTTTAGAAGACATCTGAAGGCAGCCCTGTTCAGGGAGGCTTTTAATGTTTAATAGATTATCGTGTTGCGGCATCTGGTTGGCTACTGTGAGAACAGGATGCTGGAGTAGATGAGCCCTGGGCCTGATCCAGGAGGCTGCTCTTATTTTTTATTATTATAATCGGTGCTTTTTTTCTAAAACAATGTTTAGGGGTGCTTTCATTTTGCTGCTCCCCTTCCCCCTCACCCCCTTCCTCCCTCCCAACCCCCGGACGAGGGACTCAAGGCAACGGCGGCGCTGAGAGGACGGGAAGGCCCCAGCAATGGCAGGTTCAGCTTGAGCAAGGAGGAGCGAGCGCTGGTCGGCTGGCTCCAGCCTGGCAAGAGAAGGAGGCGCAGTGGCGTCGCCTCCACTGTGGCCACCCCAGACTCCCCTCTCTGGGCACCGGCGGGGAGAATGAGGGCGCTCCAGTCCATGCTGCTACTGCGGAGACAGCTAGCATGTCAGTCCGCCCGTCGGTCAGTCACGGCAACACAAAATGTTTAGGGGTACGCATGTCCCTGCATCTCCCCAGAAAAAGAAGCACTGATTGTAATTCATTGTCTTATATTTCACACGCTGTCGATTGCCCTGGCCTCCAAACAAGCAAGCAAGCAAGCAAGCAAACGTTCGCCCCGACTTACGTCTCGTAGATGTGCCCGTTCTCCACCCTCTCCTCCACGTAGGCCAGGGCTCGGACATGCATCGGCGAGTGGGGGAACGCAGCGTGGATCCACGGCAGCCCAAAGATGGAGAGCCCTGTGTTGATCAGAGCCACAAGGAGGAGGTCCCAGTGATAAGCTGTTCCCTTCACTAACCTGAAATAAACTCTTGTTAGTACAGTTGTAAATGCATGCATGCTAGCCGGGAGGTGGCAGCAAGCAGACCCGAGTCAGAACAGCCCCCCCCCCAGTGCACAGCAAGCCTCTTGGGTCACACAGAGCATTATGTACTTGGAAAACAAGAGACTTAAGAGAATCACAGAAAATCATAATGGCCAGGTTGCTCACTGGGGCAAGACGGTTAGAGCATATTACACCAATCCTGGCTCAACTGCACTGGCTGCTTATTAGTTTCCAGGCCCAATTCAAAGTGCTGGTTTTGACCTACAAAGCCTTAAACAGCTCAGGACCACAATCCCTCAAGGACCGCCTCTTTCCATGTGAACCTACCCGGTCCCTGAGGTCATCTTCTGAGGCCCTCCTTTGTGTGCCTCCTCCTCGAGAGGTTTGGAGGGTGGCAACATGAGAACAGGGCCTTCTCTGCAGTGGCTCTGTTTGTGGAATGCTCTCCCCAGGGAAGTTTGCCTGACGCCGCCTTCATTATACAACCTTATCCGGCAGGCAAAAAAGTTCCTCTTCCACCAGGCCTTGGGCTGATTTGACTTCTAACGCCCTTTTAAATGTGTTGTGGAAGTGGGGATTAATGGTTTGTTTCTGTTCTTTATTATTTTGTGTTTTTTATATTGTAATTTTATGTTGTGAACTGCCATGATATCTACGGGTATAGGGCAGTATACACATTTTAATAATAATAAATAATAATAATAATAGTAATAGTAATAATAGAATCGATAAGTTGGAAAGAACCACAAGGAAAAGTCTACTTCAACCCTCTGCAATTTAGGAAACTTTCACCCCATATGGGGCTCAAACCCACAACCCTGAGATTAAGAGCCTCATGCTCTACCAACTGAGCTAAACGTGCTCTTGGCCCCGTCTGCATTGGGCCCACAATAACCTCTGAGCTTGTTCACATCCTATACTATTGCCCCAAGCATGTCTTTTAACACAAAGCCCAGACCACAGGTCAGAAAAGACTGCCTGGCTGCTCATAATGCCAAGACAAAACACTGTCAGGGTTTGAGTCTGAAGGCTGCAGCTATTTACATTTAGAAAAAAAATCATGTCATTAAGGGAGAGACGGAGAAATGGCTAGAGGCAGGGAACTTTGGTAAGAGGGAGGGGGTGCAGTGGTTAGAGCAGGGCTAGCCAGCCTGATGCCCTCCAGATTTTGTTGGACTACAATACCCAGCATCCTTGACTCCTGGCCATGTTGGCTGTTGGAGTCCAACAACCCCTTTTTCTACCTCCATGTCTGAGTGTCAGGCTACGGCTTGGAAGACCAGGGTTCAAATCCACCCTTCGCCAGGAATCTCACTGAGTGGCCTTGGGGGTCAGACCCTGTCTCTCAGCCTAATCTACCCCACAGGGTGGTGGTGGAGATTAATTGGGAGGGGGAAAGCATGTACTCCACCTTGAGTAACTTGAAGGAACTGTGGGACACAAGTGGAATGAATGAATGAATGAATGGTGCTGCAGTTGACAGATCAGCAAGGAGCCTTGGGCTCAGGACAGTTTCAACAGGCAACTTAGAATTGGCTGCGGTTCGTGAATGGTGACGGCAAACTTCAAGCGATGGAGAGGCGAGCGTGGACACCCAAAGACAAGAGTCCAAGATGGGGCTCTGGGCTGAAAAAACAGGGTCTTGGGCTAAGCTCTTGACCAGATAAGAGGCATGGGACCAGCAGAGCTGCTTCCTTGGGAATTGTGAGATCAGGTGCCTGTACTAGACCAAGCTGTGTGCATTTTTCTGGATGTGCATTTCCAAATCTGTCTTCTAAGGGCACAGGGCCTCCTGTCCCCAGAAATTGGGGGCACAGGGCCCTTTGTGGGGAGAGGGCCAGAACAGGGCAATGGGATGTCAGAACTAAGACCTGGGAGCCCCCCCCCCATGCACCTGAGGCCTTTGAAGAACATGTGAAAAGCTGCAAATACCCTGTTTCTCCTAAAATAAGACGTAGCCATAAAATAAGCCATAGCAGGATTTTTAAGCATTCAAGGAATATAAGCCATACCCCGAAAATAAGCCATAGTGATAGGCAGTTTAACCTTGTAGGTTAAACTGTACTATACTTAATATAAAAAATAAGACATCCCCTGAAAATAAGCCATGTGTTGTTGTTGTTTTTGAGGAAAAATAAATATAAGACGGTGTCTTATTTTCAGAGAAACACAGTAGGTGGTAGAGGAGTGTGGGGATATTTGGAGAGGTGCAAAGCGTGCAGTAGTGGCCAGGCTAAAAAGAGAGAGCCTTGTATTCTGGTGAATTCTGGGGCTCATAGTGTCAGGAGTATGGGCAGGAGTCAGGCTCTGGGGCCTGTAGTGCTTTGCAGGACTGGGGCCTGCCTCAGCTTGTGCTGGAGAAGCAAGGAGTGGCCACTCAGGTGAAGACCTCAGCTTGTGCTGGAGAGGCAAGGAGTGGTCACTCAGGTGAGGCCACTTGATACCTCACTGCACCTGGTGGCAGGAGCTGGGAGGGATAAAAGCTCAGCATTTCCCTTCAGCTCTTTGCCACAGCAACGCTATCCCTGCCTGGTTGCCTCTGGTGCTCCTTGGACCCTTGCCTTGCCGACGCCTTGATCCTCAACCCTTGGACCTTTGCCTTGCTGACGCCTTGCTCCTCGACTCCCAGACCTTCGCCTCTGCCTTGCTCCTTGACCCTGTGACTGCCTGCTGCTGGACCCTCAGCCCTGCACCTGTTCCTGCTTCTACATCACCATCTTGCCTCTGGTCCTGATGTCCTCAATCAGGGCTTCAACCGCCCGCCGACCGGACCGTGACACATAGACACCATCTCTCTCTCTCTCTCTCTCCCCAGAAAGAAAAAATTCAGAAAGCCTCTTGTCGGATAGGAGGAGGAAGAACTAACACCCTTGTCTCCTACCAGCCAGCATATGACGCTCCGCTTGGTTCTAGTTAGCTCAGAAACATCAAAGGGAATTCTCAAGCGCTGCAGAGCCTGTGCATAAATCAGGGCTCTCCGCTAGATAAAAGCAAGAGCACGTTCTATTTCTTGGCCTACTTTGAGCTCACACGCCTGCTGGGCGGCACAGAGGGAAACACAAGCGCCGGGGGAATGAAGTGACGATGACGGCAGCAGCAGCAGCGTGGGAGAGCAGCTCCGCGGCACAGATCCCTTTGAGGGACTTGTAGACTGGAGAGGAGGGTGGGAAGCCTCCCATTGGGGCATCTGATGGCCACTGCGAGAACAGGGTGTGCTGGACTGGTTGGGCCACTGGCCTGATCGATCTGGCAGCCAGGCTCTTACGCCTCTGTGCTGGTCTCTATCTCTGGCTGAAAGGGATTCTGGATATACCAGTCTCTTAATTCATATTCACAGCCTTCGGTCAATGCTGCCTGGCACCTGGGGGACCAGGATTCTGCAGGCACAGACAGGCTGTAGGGGCTGGAGAGGTGTATCAGATGAACACCCGCACCCTGGAGGGGGGCACCATACTGGGCGAGGCTGAATTATGGCAACTGTCTGGAAAAACATATGGAATTTCTGCAACGCACAGATTTGAAACGTGTCTTTCAAATCTGAGCAACAGTGCTGGAGATAACTCAGTAACTCAGGCAACATCTTCAGCGTGAATTCTAAACCGTTGTTTGTCCGACTGAGCTGGAACCCAAAATATTGATCTGTGCTTAGATACTGTGCGCTTTTGGTTGGATTTAGAGGCCAAATAAAATTTAAAAAGTGAGCATTTTAATTGGATTTGGTGAGTTTTGCTTTAGCCGCTTTTCTTCACTCTCTTTCCAGCTTAGCCTGGATAGCTCAATTGGTTAGAGAGTGGTGCTGATAACGCTAAGGTTAGAGGTTCGATCCCCGTATGGGACAGCTGCATCCTCCTGCGTTGCAGGGGGTTGGACTAGATGATCCTCAGGGTCCCTTCCAACTCTACGATTCTATGATTGTAAACTAAATCTGCCCCTAGCCCCGTTGTGTTGCATTCCTCGTTCGTATACCGCTTAGAGACAAATGTAATTAAGCAGGGCACAAATTGTCTGAATAAGTAATAATTCAGCGAGATTTCTTTATAATAAAAGCAAAGATGCTGGAATTCCAAGTGTCTAGTCCTCATAGTGAAGGAGGCAGAGCTTGATGTGAGGCCTCCCAGCATGCACCTCGCCCCTACCCCCACCCCACTGCCTTCTTAAACTTGCTTGAAGTGGAAGAATTATAACGGAACAGGTTAACACAAAACAGACACACACACACAAAATACCTGTTTTCCGGGGCGTTTGTGAGTGATGCCACTATATTTTGCTCGATGAAGAAAAGCATGGAGAGCAGGAACCCCAGGCCCATCGCACTCATAACGGACCCAATGGAGAGATCTAGGAGGGGGGCCAACACGAACAAGCTCTCCGATGGGTTGTAATTAAACTTAGACACTGAAAGACACAAACAGGAAGTAAAGGCTTCTTCAGAAGCTGCTTCCTGACTGCCATTGTTATTATTATTAATAACCTTTATTCATACAACCATCACATTTCAAAAAACAAAGAAAAACAAAGTCCCTCTATCAAATCTAAATCGGAATTTCTAATACCATACATTTTCCAACCTTAATTCTCTCTTTAATCTAATATCAACACAATTTTAAAAAATTATATCAAAAAATCAATACATTCCCACTTTATACATTCTCCCTTTTCCCTCCCCCAACTCCCCCTCACCCATGTGTGATCTCAATCTTTTGATTTCTCTCCTTTAGTTGTGTTAATTTTTATTAATTTATCATCCAATTCATTATATTATTCTTTGTAATTTCCCCCTGTATGATTTATACCTCCTCTATTAATATATCAGTTCCAAAGCAGTGTATCTTCATGTACTCCTTGATTCCTTCCCATTCTTTAATTATTTCCTGATTTGAGCGGCCTCTAATATTTGCTGTTATTTTCGCCAATTCCACAAAACTCACATATCAGATTGGAGAAATAAACTGACTGGTCTGACTGCCATGGTTTTGCGGGCAAACTTAGGCTGCGGAAAGAAAGTGGACTCGCTGCTCTTGTGCAAGAAACCCATTTCCAAAGAAAGAAAAAGGAAGGGGGTGGTCTTTTTGCAGCAAGAACAGAGATGGGAAAATGCACTGAACAATGGAAGATAGTAATTAATTCTCCCAGCACACCAGGTCTGAAACAACAATGTCTATGAAAGGCTACACATGTGAAATAGGTTTTATACTTATAAGATGGGACTGGGGCGCTTTTGGTAAGGAGGAAAAAAATGTGGTCAGCTGCAAGAATGGACTAACGACAAGTGAAGGATCAGTTGGACATTAAATAAGAAATGATGCGGCTACAGAAGGAAATGATCGACATAGGTTTGCAACAGGAGCGGGAAACTTGATTTCAAGAAATTGTATTAAACTAAAGTACAGTGGTACCTCGACTTCCGAAGGTTTCGACTTCCGAAGTCCGCTAACCCGGAAGTATTTTTGCTGCGCTCGCACTCTGCACATGCGCAGAAGCGGCACACACGGTCTGCACATGTGCAAAGCGCAAACTCGCACTTCGCGCATGCGCAAAATGGACGCTTCGACTTCCGAAGAGCGCCGCGGAATGGATCGCCTTCGTAAGTCGAGGTACCACTGTAAGTTGGTTTGATCTGTAATCATTTGGAAAATTAATAAAAATAAATTGGGATAAAAAGGAAAATGGACTGGGAATTGTGGGATAAACAATGATGTTGGGCAATGTCATGTGCAACTTGAAGAATGAATGTTCAATAAACGTAATAGTTGTCATCCGTCTCTCAATGGAAGAGTGTGCCCTTGAGGTAATAAAAAGAGATAACACACCTGCTCAAAATTTGTGCAAACAAATCAGGGTGGATCTACTACATTTGTTTGGAAAGTTGTTTGTTTGCTGTACATTTGATCACTCCTGCAATATCACAACCAATGGATACCATTTTGAAACAAGATGGCGGACGGGACCTTGCAAAACTGCCCTGATCTTTTTCTTTTTTGGGGTGGTGGAGGTTTCTTTGAAATTCCTGAGAAACTAGGGGCAAGGATTCAATGGGTCACCTGGAAGAGCCCAGGTATACAGCTGGGGACGGGAAGTCCAATTTTGGAAGAATCTGAACCAAGGGTCCATGCAACCCTGTTGGACGGAGGCAATTTTAGATGAGTAGGCAGGAGTGAACTAGCTGCAGACTTCTGTAATGAGAAATGCAGCCTTGCAAGTCACTTGTTCAGTTTCACTCCACTGGAGGTGGGTGGTCCAAGCCTTCTCCTTTAGGACGAACCATTCTGGAATCCCAAGCGTGGTTTGACCTGCCTATCATGCACAAATTCAGGCCACCAGCCATGCCACGTTTAGGCGAGCTTTTAATGTTTGATGTTTTATCGTGTTTTTAATATTTTGTTGGGAGCTGCCCAGAGTGGCTGGGGAAACCCAGCCAGATGAGTGGGGTATAAATATAATAATAATAATAATAATAATAATAATAATGCCCCCCAAATGGACATTTGGTGCAATGCTACGGGTCATGGGCCACCTGCAATCTGGACTCTGGTCTTGACAGAAGCTGTTCCCGTTATCATTTTACAGTAGATGTATGATGCAGAATATTGCAGTTTGCTCTGAAAACGACTTCTCTCCATGTAATTGTGACTCTTAGGCAAGATCTATTCAAGATCCCTAGAGTTCCTTAGCAGTGGCACCGACTCTGGCATTCTTCCTTACCCTCCCCTAAACCCCACCAGGACCTACAATATCCATCCCCCCCCCTAATTTTTTTAAGCTACATAGCCAAAGCAGGCCTAGACCAGCAAGAGTTGAAGAAGCATGTCCTCCAGTTCGGTGTTCTCCAAATATTGTTGGACTACAACTCCCATCATCCCCAACCCTTTGCCTAAGAGAGCTAGGGACGATGGGTGTTGTAGTCAAACAGCCGATGGTGATCCAAGGTTGAAGAAGACTGTTGGCCATTCTAGTTGACCAGCAACAGCAATGTCAGTCTTCCCCGTTCTCCGTACGCAGCAGGAAGAACAGCTGGCAGCTGTTGTTTTCATTGGGTGTGTGATGGCATTTGTGTGTTTGTGCGACTAGAAACCAGAGCGGCTACACTCAGAAGACAGCCAACGGCTTCAGGCAAAACACCAGAGTTAAATCTTTCATCCCTCCAGCGCTTGGGCCAGTTCCCATCTCAGCAGCTGAGTCGCATCTGAAGCTGTTCCTTTGCAAGCTGCGCAATGGGGATTTCCACAAAATACCCCACATTAGTTTGCTTTCTGACAGGTGGCAAGGGAGCAATTGTCATTAAGGAAGTCAGGGCGCAGGCATGCACACACGCAACCAAAAGCTGCCCACTTTCCAGTTCCGAATGAATGGAATGATGGTCACCTGGGGGGGCGAGAGGAACCTTTCTTAATTTCTCCTCCATTCATTTCCTCACATTTCCCATGCGCGTCATCACTGGGGCAGGCGATTCCTGCCTTCCTGATGTGGAAAAGGTGACCCGCTTGGCCAAGAGGGACCTTGGATAATTTTTCAGGTTTCCTTGTGCATCTGATAGTCCTAGCAGATGTCCCAGGCCATCAGCACGTTTCAATTAGGAAAATATTAAGTGGCAGACGGAGAGAAGAGCTCACAGGTCAAACCCATCACCAGCACATCTGTATGTTTGCTGACAAGCCTTCCTGCCTTTGGCAATTAGGCGAGCCTTTTGTTCCCTTGCCAGAATCATATGGAGGATCAGGACTTTAATAATAATAATAATAAAACAATGCAAAAGAGCAGCATTTTAATTATGCTGAAATTAAATTACAGGCTGGAATAACTCGCAGGAACAAAACAACCTCTGCTGATATCATCTCGTCTGATTAGCTCGCTGCATGAATTAACGCCGACTGTGAACTTGGGAGGTGATTTATTTGGGTTGGGGGGGGGGGTCAGGCGGGGACCCTCTGGGGTTTGGGAGTCACGTTCTGAGCTATACCTTCTTCCGGCATGTTTGCGATCCCCAAAACCTCCCGGCTGCCTTCCCCTCTGCTAAGCGAACCGAGGAGACCAAAGACTTACTTGTTATTTCCTTGAAGAAGTAAGACCCCACGGCGGAAAAGGTTAGGACAGAAATGGGCAAGGCACAGTCGGACAGGATTTCGCGGACTCTGGCGTGCAAATAAGGGCTGCAAGGATATATATATAAAAAATACTCATGTCAGGGCAAAGGAATACAGCGTTTCTGCTTCAAGGGCTTAAAATGCCTGCATGGCGGGTGGGATACAGCACTGGTCCTACTCAGAGCAGACCCAGCTGGATAGCTTAGTGGGTTAGAGCATGGTGCTGCTGATAGTAATAATAATAATAATAATAATAATAATAATAATAATAATAATAATAATAATTTGTATCCCGTCCATCTGGCTGGGTTTCCCCAGCCACTCTGGGTGGCTCCCAATAGAATATTAAAAGCACAATAAATACATCAAACATTAAAAACTTCCCCAAACAGGGCTGCCTTCAGAGGTCTTCAAAAAGTCAGATAGTTGTTTATGTCCTTGACATCTGGTGGGAGGGCGTTCCACAGGGTGGGCGCCACTACCGAGAAGGCCCTCTGCCTGGTTCCCTGTAACCTCACATCTCACAGGGAGGGAACCGCCAGAAGGCCCCCGGAGCTGGACCTCAGTGTCCCAGCTGAACGATGGGGGTGGAGATGCTCCTTCAGGTCTACTGGGCCAGGGCCGTTTAGGGCTTTTAAAGGTCAGCACCAACACTTTGAACTGTGCTCGGAAACGTACTGCCAAGGTTGCAGGTTCAATCCCCATATGGGACAGCTGCATATTCCTGCAATGCAGGGGGTTGGACTAGATGATCCTCAGAGTCCCTTCCGACTCTATGAGTCTATTATCTATGATCTACGTCAATGGACACGACTAACTTAGATGCATTCATTCCAATGGGTCTGCTCTGAGTAGGATTGCAATGGATGCAGCCTGACGTCCAGCTACTTCACCACATGAAGTACTTGGCTGCGATGGGGCCTGCAAGATACCGCAGGAGGAAATCTTGGCTGGATGCCTTGGCTGAGGAGAAAGCCACGAGGTCAATGGGCCACGGGGGATTCTGGCTCACAGGGATCACTGGAGCTTAATCAGGCCTCTGAAGGGTAACTTCAGCCATGGGATATAAATGCAATATTTACATCCAATCCATCACCAGTACACATAACATATGGAGAATTTAAACCCAGTTTGTATGTCTTATATATGTGGTTGTTTTAAAGTGTGTGTGTGTGTGTGTGTGTGTGTGTGTGTGTGTGTGTGTGTAGAGAGAGATATAGAGATAGAGATATATGTTTTTATTGTATGGTAAATTGCTTTGGGATGCTCTCAAGGGAAGCGAGTCACCAGGGAATGGGCATGGGCCTCTGCGTCAAATGCATCCTCTGCTTAATTTGGCCGTAATTTTAAATCCTCTTTCTCTTGTTCCCTTTCCCACTTGGAAGAAAGGTTTCCATATTACTTTGCATGTCTTTTACCAACGTGGATGGGTTTCACCACACGGTTCTTTCCCTAAGCATCTATTTCATTTTATCCCACACATGTTGCCTAGGAAACACATAACTTTGAAAACATTTTGCTCCGGAGGAAAGGATCGTTCCGATGACCCGTGTCAAACACATGCAAGTTACACAAGGGTGTGATTTTTCTCGAAAATCCACTCCTTAACTTGATACCCACACACTGATAAATGCAATTGAACTATCTGACCTGATAAGCATTTTGGGGGGGGGGGAGGAGGATGCAACTTAACACCCCATTATTACTTCCATAGGTCTAGTGAAGAAGCTCTTCGCTTGAAATGAGATGGCATTCCCCCCCCCCCGGAATCTTTACGGACATAGGATGGATGAAACAATTTAGACTGCTTTTATTTCTAAGTTTGCATCTATATTTCTAGCGAAGGGAGGAGTAAAATCAGATTAGCTAACAAAAACACAGCACATAAGCCAAATTAAAAATACTTGAAACACAGATTTTTTTTAAAAAAAAGAGAGACCTGGAGATGCCAGGGATTGAACTTGAGAACTTCTGCACATTTAGGTATTCAATTTGCGTACTGTTCTTCTTCTGAAGATCTCAGGACGGTTCACAACATACAAAGCAGCATTTTATCCTTGAACCACAGCCCTTCCCCTTCAATCTAATGTACAGGGTTCTAAGATGTTTGCAACCCACCAAGTATTGGTAATATGTCTGGCTTTGCTATTCCGTTTTTGTTTTAATTTTTGCTGCTCTGCAACTCCCATAATTCCTCATCACTGGTCATGCCGACTGGGGCCGACGGGAGTTGGATACCAGCAACACCCAGGGGGCCACGGGCTCCCCATCACCTTTGACGTACCTTTTCTTAAACTGATACAGCGTGTGACCGAGCCAAAGGGTTCCCAGCATCAGCATGAGACTAAGAACGGCCGTCTCTCGCCCATACTGCGTAGCGGCAGGGGGGGCGTCCGTCTGGTTCCCCAGCGCCGAGCGCTCAGCTGACATGTTCAAGAAGAAGGTGGTGTTATCAATGGGTGTGCTGTGCACTCTTGGAAAATGGTAGTACTTTGTAAAAACTAAAAGAGAGAGGGAGAGAGAGAGAAGAAAAATGAGTGCATTTTAATAGAAGCCAGGCCTGTGGCACCTAGAGGTGGGACTGGGACAGGGACAAGGGCGTGGAGAACTTGTTTTTTTGTTCCAGAGGATTACACAATCTTTCTTGGTTTTCGAACGTAATCCGTTCTGGAAGACCATTCGGCTTTCAAAATGTTCGAAAACCGAGGCCTGCCAATTCAACGGAGAAAATTGTGAAAAACAACAGATACACGCAGAGGAAGCCGTTCAACTTCTGAGGCGCGTTCAAAAACAGAAGCATTTACTTCTGGGTTTTTGGCGTTCGAAAACCGAAACATTCGGCAACGGAGACATCTGAAAACCAAGGTACCACTGTGTTACCTTCTCTGCTCTTTCCAAGGAAAGGAAGACATCTTTGGTTGAACTATGTGCTAGGCTCAGCACACAAGGTTTCTCTTTGTCAGGAGTGAGCCAGCAGTGAAACACCCAAACAAGTTGAGCTAAGTCTTTATTAGCAAAAAGCAGGATCTGCAGAGGGGTGTCATGCCTAATGAGCACAGCAACTCGTCTCCGGCAGGTCTTTCCACCATGAAGCAGTTGCTCAAACTGAAGTCCCCCCACCTCCCCACAGCTGCCTAAGTCCCCTCCTCTCCAGGGTTTTCCCCCCAAGCAATCTGAGACTATGCCTCGATGACCCTAATTTATCTTCTGCCCTCTTTATGCCTCTCCTGGTCCTGGGAAACAAGTGGGGAGGGGAGCTCGTCGCAGCAGGAGTAGGAAATAGCCGTGACTCTTTACCAGCTGGACTCATCTCTGCCTCTTGGTCTCTGTCCTCCTCCACTTCGGCTTCTGATTCTGATTCTGGACTTCTCCCTGCCACAGACTCTCCTAGTCTGTGAAATATGATATTCGTCTCATATTTTGAAGCCTTTGCATCGGGAACCTGACCTAAATCCAGAAGTGTCTAGTCTTGCTCTGGGCACCACAGTTCAAGAAGGATACTGACAAGCTGGAACGTGTCCAGAAGAGGGCAACCAAAATGGCCAAAGGCCTGGAAACGATGCCTTGTGAGGAACGGCTTAGGGAGCTGGGTATGTTTAGCTTGGAGAAGAGAAGGTTAAGGGGTGATATGATAGCCATGTTCAAATATATAAAAGGATGTCATATGGAAGAGGGAGAAAGGTTGTTTTCTGCTGCTCCAGAGAAGCGGACACGGAGCAATGGATTCAAACTTCAAGAAAGAAGATTCCACCTAAACATTAGGAAGAACTTCCTGACAGTAAGAGCTGTTTGGCAGTGGAATTTGCTACCAAGGAGTGTGGTGGAGTCTCCTTCTTTGGAGGTCTTTAAGCAGAGGCTTGACAAAGCAAGAATGCTTTGATGGTGTTTCCTGCTTGGCAGGGGGTTGGACTGGATGGCCCTTGTGGTCTCTTCCAACTCTATGATTCTATGCTCGCTCAGACACCTTTAGGATGCTCCATCTCTCTCACACATAAAACCACACAAAACATGGTGCTGGTTATGCAAAGTCCGGGGTTCTGTCAGGTGGAGAAGATTTTTCTGCCTGCCAGAGAGAGATTGTTCTCGCAGAAAGAAGGCAGAGTCATGAAGGGAACAAGCTGGCACAGGTCAGTCACTGGTTGGAAGGGTATACAAAACAGGACGATGCCTCCAAGGCCCGCCTTTCAGTGAGTTAAAAGAGCCGTAGACCCTTTTACGACATCACGAAGTTAACAGGTAAAGATGCTGAGCAGCAGAAAACAGTGTAGATATGGTCTCACGCAAGAGCAGGCTAAGCACAGGTGTTTGCTAACCATTGTTCCCCAGTTCAATTGTTGTTCCCTGGAAGCTCATGTATGTCATTTTAATATATAACCTAAGATCTGATGCGTGCAGCTTTGAAATGCCACAATATATATACGTCTGTGGAAAATGGCTGATCTTTACGTCATGTTCCTATTCTTTGGATGAATAAAGCCAACTTTTGCCGATAACACCTAGAGTCTCGGCTCCTTTGTCTGTGCACATGAAGAACTCCATAAAACGGTGACTTTCTAATTTTTCTATATGATTTGTGTTGCATTTGTGATGTTCTATGGTGTTCCACCATGTTACTGTCATTTATTGTCCGTAAGCCGCTTTGCAATTCGTTTCACTGAAAAGCGGCATAAAAACATAATAAATTATTTACTTGAAGCGCCAGGCAAAAACATTCCTCTTCTCCCAGGTTTTTGGCTAATTAGCCAATCTATGGCCTTTTAAATTCTGTGGTGGGGAAGGTTTTTGTTTGTTATTATGGTATGGTTTTTGTGTTTTTATACTGTAAACCAGCCTGTGATCATTGGATGAAGGGTGGCGTAGAAATTTAATAAATACATCATAATAAAATGTTGATAATAAAGTGGGGAACTTGTGGCTGCCTGCTGGAATGCTCGCAGAAACCCAAGGCCACAGCCCTCGGCCCTTTTTGCAACCTTTCCTTCCAAGATGATAGCCATGTTCAAATACTGTATATAAAAGGATGCCATATAGAGGAGGGAGAAAGGTTGTTTTCTGCTGCTCCAGAGAAGCGGACACGGAGCAATGGATTCAAACGACAAGAAAGAAGATTCCACCTCAACATTAGGAAGAACTTCCTGACAGTAAGAGCTGTTCGGCAGTGGAATTTGCTCCCAAGGAGTGTGGTGGAGTCTCCTTCTTTGCAGGTCTTTAAGCAGAGGCTTGACAGCCATATGTCAAGAATGCTTTGATGGTGTTTCCTGCTCGGCAGGGGGTTGGACTAGATGGCCCTTGTGGTCTCTTCCAACTCTATGATTCTATGATTTGCATCTCCGTTCCTAACCGTGCTCACTTGGAGCTTCCATTGACATCAGCAGAACTTATTCCCAACTTTGTGCTGCTGGGCTGGGGAACAGTGTCATCCAAGCTGAAGGCCACATTCCCATCTGGGCAAAAGTAAGCATAGCTGCCAAGTTTTCCCTTTTCTCACGAGGAAGCCTATTCAGCATAAGGGAAAATCCCTTAAAAAAAAGGGATAACTTGGCAGCTATGAAAAGTAAGAGCCAGGTCTGTTGCCACGCCCACTTCTGCTCCTGCCCCCATCCACCCCACTGCCATGTGGCCCCTCAAGGAAGGTGGCCCTCAGGCTGAAAAACATCCCCCCATTGCTGATCTCTGGCACTACAAGCATGGGGGTAGCTCAGTTGGTAGGGGACTGAGATTCTTTTGAGCCCCATGTGGGGCGAAAAATTTATGAATTATTGGGGGGGTTGGACTAGATGATCCTTGTGGTCCCTCCCAACTATTCTAAGCACACACTCTAACTCCTGCTCCCATTTCTTGGTTCATGATAACTGACTGGCAGGTATCTCCCCAAGCCTGCCGCGTAATTAGGAATTTAGCGTTCCCAAGAGGGCAGCTGAAGGAATCCCTCTCTGCACGAAAATTGATTAAGAGATTGCCCTTTAAAGAACACAAAAGGCGCCTCCTGACTAAAGCAGAGCTGCCCTGGCTTCGGGGAGTTATTTAAGGTCCCTCTGATGTTGTTTGCTTCAGCTGCTGCCTGGCTGTTTCCTGCAAAGTGCAGAAGTCAAGATCAAACAGGAGTGCAGCTTAGGTGGCTCAGCCACAACTTTGGAAAACAACGTGTCATTAAGCTGGTGAGAAGAATGTGCGGCTTGAATGTGATGAGATTTTAAAAAGAGAGGGAGAGAGAAACCTCCCCCGCCGCTTTCCTGGACCAGCGGAGCTTTAGAAATTAAGAGAGATATTCAACTGATCTTCCCGTTGGAAGGAAATGGGTCATACACAGGGATGGAAAAGGACGCGCGCCCCCCTCCAAGCCCCCAGCAAGCGAGTTCCGAAAAAAACAATCGGGGGGTTAATGAGGGCTGGAGTTTCTGGTTATTCCGTACATCTGCAGACCAAAGGGGCAGAGGAAAATAAACTCATTTCTTGCACTCATTTGTGGGCAGAGGAAAAATTGTGAACATGCAGAGGCTGCATTCATTCCTTATATCTAAAGCACTTTCACCCCACTTTAAGCGGTCATGGTTTCCACCCAAAGAATTCTGGGAGTTGTAGCTTGTTAAGGGTGCTGGGAGTTGTGAGGAGACCCCCATTTCCCCTCCCAAAACTACAGCTCCCAGATTGATTCGATGATCAATCCTCTTCACAGGGAACTGTAGCTCCGTGAGTGGAATGGGGGGGGGGGGTCCTCCAAGCAACTCTCAGCATCCTTAACAGACTACAGCTCCCAAGATTCTTTGGGAGAAACCACCACTGTTTAAAGTGGTGTAACAGAGCTTTAAATTTATGGTGTGAATGTGTCCAGAGGCAGGTTTTTGGCGGCCTGGCACACCCCAAATGTTCTGGGCCTCAGCCTCTCAACCAGCAACCATTATGAGAGGCCTCCAAATCGAACCTGCTTTTTAAGGTTAGGAGTTCAACCGTCCAGCAGATCTGTGCCGATTCTACCCTTTGGAATCACGGCACAAAAACAAAGCACGAATGAAGGTCCTCAGTGCCAAACACTTTCCATACCTTGTTCTACAAAGCATTTTTTGTATGACTAAAGAACAGAATCACTGCAGATGGTGACACGAAATTAAAAGACGCCTGCTTCTCGGGAGAAAAGCAATGACAAACCTAGACAGCATCTTAAAAAGCAGAGACATTACCTTGCCGACAAAGGTCCGTATGGTTAAAGCTATGGTTTTCCCAGTAGTGATGTATGGAAGTGAGAGCTGGACCATAAAGAAGGCTGATTGCCAAAGAATTGATGCTTTTGAATTATGGTGCTGGAGGAGACTCTTGAGAGTCCCATGGACTGCAAGAAGATCAAACCTATCCATTCTGAATGAAATCAGCCCTGAGTGCTCACTGGAAGGACAGAAGCTGAGGCTCCAATACTCTGGCCACCTCATGAGAAGAGAAGACTCCCTGGAAAAGACCCTGATGTTGGGAAAGATTGAGGGCACTAGGAGAAGGGGACGACAGAGGACGAGATGGTTGGACAGTGTTCTTGAAGCTACAAACATGAGTTTGATCAAACTGTGGGAGGCAGTGGAAGACAGGAGTGCCTGGCATGCTCTGGTCCATGGGGTCACGAAGAGTCGGACACGACTAAACGACTCAACAACAACAACAAAAGAACAGAAGGCTGCAACAACACAACTCCTTGTGGCTTCCACAACCAACAACAAAGAGAGTCGCTTGCTGCCTGGCTTACCTTTCGTTATGCCCTTGAGAGCATCAAGGACAAATGTGATGGAGATAAAAAGTGCAATGATTTCTTCCGTCGACCTGCGAAGAAATTCCATGTGGGTCATTGTATGTGAATTACAAAGGTCTTATTTGCATCAGCGTTTTAAAATATATTTTAAAGATGGTCTGGGGTGGGGTGGGGGATGGCAAATCAGACAGTTTCATTTCCTCTGAGTTCTTCATGTTTCCAATCAGTGCAGTGCTCCATTTTTCCGTATCAGACACCATCTTTTTTTAAAAATAAAAAACCCCAACGTGCTCATGAAAATGCAGCAGCATTTTAGTGAGTATTCCTTCTAATACAGTATATACAATTTTCTATGCTTTCCCCCCTAGCATATACAGGTGACTCCCCACTTATGCAGGGAGTTACGTTCCAGGCCCCCGCGTACGCGTGTGAAAGTGCGTCAAGTGGTGAGCACCCCCTAAGCACGCTTTGAACACCCCCTCTGCCGTTCCCTCTCCAACCCAGACCAAAAATAATGTGTTCAAAAATATTCATAACTAGGATTGGAGCTCTGGGGCTGACTGGGGGGTGTGAGGGAAAGCGGCGGCGGCTGCTTCACTATTCCGCATGTCAGTTGTTCGGCAGGTTGGCTGAGCAGCCTAAAAAAAGCCCCGTTGTGCCTCTGGTCTCTCTAGGGCAGGGGTCAGCAAACTTTTTCAGTAGGGGGCCGGTCCACTGTCCCTCAGACCTTGTGGGGGGTCGGACTATATTTTGAAAATAATATATGAACAAATTCCGATGCCCCACAAATAACCCAGAGATGGATTTTAAATAAAAGGACGCATTCTACTCATGTAGAAACACCAGGCAGGCCCCACAAATAACCCAGAGATGCATTTTAAATAAAAGGACACATTCTACTCATGTAAAAACATGCTGATTCCCGGACTGTCTGAAGGCCGGATTTAGAAGGTGATTGGGCCGCATCTGGCCCCCGGGCCTTAGTTTGGGGACCCTGCTCTAGGGCTTAATCTGATGTCACTGACATCCTCTTCCCTCCAGGGAGGGTCTTCTCGTGAGCCACAAGGACTCTCCAGTCATTTCCAGGTCTGAATTTGATTTATTTCATTATTTCCCGGTTTAATCCCTGCATATTTCTGCATTGCAGGGGATTGGACTAGAGCAGAACTCTCCAAACTTTTCATGTTGGTGACACACTTTTTAGGCGTGCATCCTTTCATGACACAGTTTTACTAGCAAACCGGAGGTTAAACGAACCCCTTTCCAGCCCCGGGAGGAGCCTGGGGAGCGTTTGTGGGACACACCTACACACTGAAGTGTCGCGAAACACATTTTGGAAAGCTCTGGACTGGATGATCCTCAGGGTTCCTTCCAAGTCTATGATCCTATGGTGGCAATTTCTCGCCTACCGAAGTGGTGGAGATAATGTGAGGAGTTACCTTTTAAAGAGTTTCATTACAAGACTGAAATTGAAAAGGGAGTAGAGCATCAGGAAGAAACTGTTCCAGAGCCCCACCCAGGCGTAGAAAGCGCGGAATTCCAAGTTGTAGTCAGTGCAGATCCCTTTGATCACTGAAAGTGAAAAGAGCATCGTCACACAAAGATAGAAATGTACCAGGGGCAGCCTCAGCTATCTAAATATAACAACCAGCCACATACAAGAATTAGGTTCCCGTGTTTTTATATTTTAAACCACCCTGTGATCCTTGGAAAATGGGCAGTATATAAATATAGTCAATAACAATAATCATCTACAAGTAATATTCTATGCCTAAAGTAAAGGGACCCCTGACCATTAGGTCCAGTCGTGACCGACTCTGGGGTTGCGGCGCTCATCTCGTGTTATTGGCCGAGGGAGCCGGCGTACACATTCCAGGTCATGTGGCCAGCATGACAAAGCCGCTTCTGGCGAACCAGAGCAGCACACGGAAACGCCTTTTACCTTCCCGCCAGAGCGGTACCTATTGATCTACTTGCACTTTGACGTGCTTTCGAACTGCTAGGTTGGCAGGAGCTGGGACCGAACAACGGGAGCTCACCCCGTCGCAGGGATTCAAACTGCCAAACTTCTGATCAGCAAGCCCTAAGCTCAGTGGTTTAAACCACAGCGCCACCCGCATCCCTACACCTAAAGTAACCAGCACATAAACAATTGCGTGCAACAATGCATGCAGTTGCACAAAGAAGGCATGTGCACTAATATAGTTATTAAATCATGCTGCAGAACTGTAGTGCCACATGGGGCTTGATTTGTTTATACATATTGTAAACATGCAATAATAATAATAAATAATAATAATAATAATAATAACAACAACAACAACTTATCCTTTACACCTGGACGGCTCCCAAGAGAATATATATATACATGCTAAAACATCAAACACTAAAAACTTCCCTAAATGGGGCTGCCTTCAGACGCAACACAAGCAGCTTACGCAACAAACTCACCGTTGATGTAGAGCGCTAAAGGAGCTGTCGTCAACAGCACCACAAGCGGCTGGCCTGAGAAGAGCGCATAAAGCAGACCACCAATGCACTGGCCAACAATGGTTTTCTGCACATCTGAAAAGTTAGGAAAGGAGGACGGGGGAGGGAGGAGGGAAAGATGAATTTGCAAGAATCAGGTGGCTCTCAAAGCAAGCTTGCGTTAAATGATGGCACCACTGATGGTGCAAAGAGCACAGTACACTATGCACACTATTTCAACAGACATGCTCCAAGCATTAGCTAGGAGCGGAGCTGTGGGCGCATGGACTGTCACACTGGGCACAGGGTTTGGGCTGGAGTTGCGTGGATGCCTGCATCTTTTTTGGTGTGAAAGCAAAACAGTTACGAAGTCTCTTCTCCTCCTTGTAACAGTCTTCTCCTTCACACTGCAGCCGCAGTGCCTGCACTGCATATATCTTTTAAAAAAGAATCCTAACAAAGAACGGTGGAACTGGATGCAGTGTTAAGCACCAACTTCAGATGTTCAGCTTTCAAGAAAGCTTGCAGTCCATTTGACGGTGAAGAAACACATGCAAACAATGAGCGTGGAAGTCTCAGGAACTGGCAGGGTTGGGTCTGGGTCTAATTTCCAGGGGTTGGGGGTAAGTCTTTGATACGCCTCCTTCTGATAAGCAAAGCCAGAATAAATAACATTAATAAACATGGGTTGCTTTCAGACAAGCAGTCAAGTCAGTTTTACTCCAGTAAGCCCTTTTTCAATTGTGCTGGATATTTTCCAATAATAATAATTTATTATTATCATGCATTGCTTTCTGTTTTTGCAAGCCACCATGAACTGGAAAAAGTAGACTATAAATGCTGAAATGAAACGTGTGTTATGCAAAGCTATAGCGAACCTGCAAATTTGTTCCATTTGTACTTTTTCATTAGAGCAAGTCAATGGGCTTTATTTCTGATATACCACCAGGTGAAGACGCCTTGCACTCTACTGGCCCTCAAACCAGTTCTGGGCGATATACCGATACATCACCCAGGCCGTGTGTGTGTGTGTGTGTGTGTGCGCGCGCGGGAGTGAACTACTAGTCTAATCTAAGCACTAAGCTTATCTTGGGGAAGAGAAGAAAAATCCTTGAAAGGGTGTCCTTCGTTTAGACAGCAGTGGTTTCTTTGGTTGCAATCACACAGAGCAGATCTTCCCCCAAGGGCCCCCGGTGAGAACAGGAGCTTCCAAGGGGGTTGAGTGAGGGATGGGGCAGGAAGGAGGGAAGACTCACCAATGACCCCGTCCGTGTTTTCGTCATTGAGGGAGCCAAAAGCGATGGAAGGCAGGAGGCAGGCGAAGTACAGAAAGATCATGGTGGTGATGTATTTCCCTATGGCTTTGTTGTTGCCAATGATGCCTAAAACAAACCCCAAAGAGCAAAGTGAAGAAAGGGCGGGGTGGGGAACTCTGCATGGATCGAAGCCCGCTCAACGCCAAAGCCGTAACGAAAGGGCAGACCCACACAGCAGGGGGAAGGACTGGGCGATCCTCACAGTCCCTTCCAACTCTATCATTCTAATAAGGAGGACATGGACAACAAGAGTCATCCCTTGTAAGTGGGGGTTGGCTGGGACAACCCCCCATTTGCCCTAATGGACCAGCCACTGGTGGTTTGGAGACTTCCCTGAGTGAATCTGCTGCTATGCTTCACTATCAATGCTTCCCAAACATTTTTGGGGCCACTGCCCCTTAGTTCCATAAATGCATTCCTGGTACCCCCTACCCTATAAAAAGCATTATTCTTGTTTATAAAACCCTATATATATATAGAGAGAGAGAGAGAGAGAGAGAGAGAGCGTGCATGACAGTCGTCCCTTGGATCCTGAATGCCTTGGTACTCAGGCATTTTGGCTCCCGAATGCCGCAAACCCGTAAGTGAGTGTTCCGGTTTGCGAATGTTTTTTGGAAGCCAAATGCCCGACACGGCTTCCGCGACTTCGGATTGAGTGCAAGAAGTTCCTGCAGCCAATCAGAAGCCGCGCCTTGGTTTTCGGGAGTCGAATGGACTCCCAGAACAGATTAAGTTCGACAACCAAGGCACCACTGTATTCAGAATAGCAGTTTGCACAAAGATAGTCATGCAATAAAATTCAAATCGGTAACAATTCATTGCACACTTATTCAAAATCCAGTTAAAACTAGTGGGTTTAATTCGTTCAAAAAAAATCCTGATGAACCAGCTTTTCAAAATCCGGTAGTCACTTGCACCTTGCGAGCACCCCACCACCCCGTCTCCTTGCCTCTAAGTGGGTAATTCTGCCCCCCCCCCAAAACCCCACTGTTTCACTTTATACCAGGTCATGTTAAATTCCTGGTCCAAGGCGAAATCCATCATTGCACAGCCACCCTCTTTTGCATGTTTGGTTTGCACCCACTGCAAAATCTTTAGCAAATGTTTCCAATTATAACATGCCGTGGGGTGGCAGGAAGAGACCAAGAAGCCCTTAGGAACCCGATGCAAACCGAATCCTGCACACTCTGTCGCCCTGGCAGCCAGCCTCCAGGGGTTTGCATAGCGCTGGAGGAGGCTTAGCAGAATGTATGATGAAATGTCGAAAAGTAAAAAACACGCAGCAAAACGGCACCTCAAAAGCAGCTTCGCTGGCTCGCTTCAAGTGCTGGCATTTACTTCCCTGGACGCGAGTCAATTATTTTATTTTTGAAATCCTCCAAATAGACAAAGGAAAATCAAACATGGACCCATGCTAAAGCATCACAGAGGCTCCTTTGGGGAGGCTGTTGGGCGATTGATTCCTGCGAATAAACGAAACCCCGGCTTGTACACTCATGTATAAGGCGAGGACTGAAACTAGCGGGAGGGAGGGGGAAAATAACTAGCAGCAGCTGAACCAGAATCTGCCTGCTTTTCCTGAATATAACAAAGGGCAGAGGGTCAGAATGAAGGATTTCCTCTTACTTGGCCAAAAACTGCCTGCGAAACAGCTGAATAAGGCTCTGCAATGCACACACACACACACCTCCTTGCTGAAGATAAGATTTCTTTTTAAGCAAAGGAAAATACTCCCAGGCGAGGAAGCTAAATTTGAGAAAATAAACAGAACACCCAGGGGATTCCAGTGGCTCGATAGCTTCTATTCCTCCCGGCTATTATATCTTACAGAGAGGAGGAGTCATGTTCGCTCCTGGGAAGAGGACACACACACACACACACACACACACACACACACACTTTTAATCAAAGCGTTCAGTTTTCACCACAAATTTGGCAATCTGTATTTGCACACAGCTGAATGCACACGGCATCGTATTCTTTATATGCTGAGTTTGTCTGGGTGTTATTTTAGACTATGCTCAATAGTTTGTCTGGGTGTTATTTTTTTTAGACTACGCTCAATAGATGTGTTTGTGTGAGCCTTTGAGACTGGAGCTTCCAGCTCGAACACGCTGACAAACAAGCATTATCCCCGGGGGAGGTAAATGTTGCCTTTGAAAATTTTTTTGAAAAATATTTATGAATTCATGGAACATAGCCTTATGCTGAGCCAGACTATTTATCCAGCCTTGCAAATAGGTGCAGAGAAGTTACTAGCCTGTAGAGAATCATTTTTATAACTAGCCCGCTGTGGGCTGGCAGCGGATGGGGTGGGGAGCGCCATGCCTCTTGTAGCAGCTCACTGCTCTTCTATACTAGGTAAGGGGACTCTCTAGTTTCTATTGCTGCGTTCCCCAGAGAGATGGAGCACCCCAACTCCCCTCCATTAGTTCTGCTCACACCTGCAAGCTTTCCTTGTCACCTATGACTACCAGGCAAGCGCCCCATCTCTAAATGCAGCTCCCACAAACAAGAAAGGGCAAATCTGTTAGTTTTGGTTTCTCTCCGTTTCTTATTTTAAGTTCAGTGCTCCACATTTCCATATCTATTTGCATTTTTTTAAAAAAGTCCCCATGAAAATTCACCAGCGCGTGTTTTTTTTAAAGTGATATATGCCTCTTCGACACAAACTTTATCCCAATGTATGCATTTCTGTACGCATCACTCGGTTGGAGAACCGCCTTGCAAAATTCAGAGAAGCGCGAATTTCGAAAGCTGGTGGCATCCCGGTTCTTGCGAGTGAGAATTGCGAAGGTTCGCCTTTAAACGCAAACCGAATTGGATCGCCCGCCTGTCCCCCAACTACGCATGTTGAACAGCTGCAATATAATGGAAAGAGAAAAGATCTGTGAGGACGGATGCTCACTGTTTTGCAGTCCTTGCCAATCGCGCTCCTTGCAGAACTGCAAAAACACAAAACTCTAATTAGGTGACACAACACCCGTGTGAAGAAAACAAGGCAGGAGGTGACAAATTCAAGGCTAGCCTTTGGCAGGGAAGAGACGGCAGCATCCATCACTGCGAGCCTCCGCTCCCGGTGATCTCACCACTCTGAAGTGCATTTGCTTACGACAAACATGGTTCACCCTCACTTAGGGAAACAACTTTGGCCGCAATGGGGTCCACACAATCTGCTCTAGAACTCTAGCCCCAAGGGACTCATTCACACTGGAAGAAAGTAGCAGGAGACTGAGAACTGTTCTCATCCCACCTTGTTAAAGAGAGAGAGAGAAACAGCCAAAGAACTGCTAGACAACTGTGGCCAGAATAAAGAGAGGCCGGGCAAAGGGAGATGCATATTTTGAAGAGCAAAAAAGAGGACACATTTGACAACTTCTACTTTTAATTGTGGTTTAAACCACAAAGCCTAGGGCTTGGCGATCAGAAGGTCGGTGGTTCGAATCCCCACGACAGGGTGAGCTCCTGACAACCTAGCAGTTCAAAAGCATGCAGGGCAAGTAGATAAATAGGAACCGCTCCGGCGGGAAGGTAAACGGCATTTCCGTGCGCTGCTCTGGTTCGCCAGAAGCGGCTTACGTCATGCTGGCCACATGACCCGGAAGCTGTCTGCGGACAAACGCCATCTCCCTTGGCCTATAGAGTGAGATGAGAGCGCAACCCCAGAATCGTCCATGACTGGACCTAATGGTCAGGGGTCCCTTTACCTTTACTTTTAACTATGAATGGCGACTCTCATTCCCCATACCTATGAAAAAGAGGACGTGTCCAGGAAAAAGAGGCCATATGGCAACCCCAGCAGCCCCCACTCATCGGGAAAGAATCGTGGTGTTGCAAGGGAGCCTGAAGAGCTTCTAGCCCAACCTTCTGCTAAATGAGTGCAGGATGCGACGACAACATCCTTGGCAGGTGGCCACCCACCCTCTGCTTCATAGGTGCCGGCTCCCTCGGGCCCTGGATGCCCAAGCACCCACAAAATTCCCCATGAAGTGGCTGGGCACCCACAAATTTCAGCACTAGGGCCATGCACGATGCATGGCACCCACAACCCTGGTTACCCACGGTCACGGGGCCAAGCTGGCACTGCTGAAAAGTTCCACTTCCAGAGGCAGGTTGTTCTCGTTTTTCTTAACGCTTAACCAAGATCGGCCTCCTTGCAATCCTCACCCATTAGTTCTAGTCACGTACACAGGAGCAGCAAGGAAGCAAGTGTGCTCTATCCTCTGCCTGACAGCTCCTCAGATATCTGAAGAATTCTATCGGGTTTCCCCTTAATCGTCTCTCCTCCAGGCGAAAACATACCCAGCTCACCGTGCCCAACTCGGCAGGGGCGGGGGAGAGTGAGAATGCAGCCTCCTCTACATCCCACAAGGAATTAAATGACAAGTACACATTCCCCAAAGTAGGCGCATGCTATCTGGAAAGACCTTAATCAGACCTTCTTAGGAAACTGCACACTTCGAACAAAGAAATCTATCGATATGCGCAGCTGGGAGCACATTGTGCTGGGTGATTTTCCCATTTCTAGAAGCAAGCATCAGAATTTTCTTGCTGTACGCACTGCCCATTTTTTTAGTCCTTTTGGCTACGAAGCAAAATGGTAGTGACTCAAAGCATTGGGTCTTTTCCCAGGGTCCTGCGTACTTTATAGGGGGACCTCTCTTGGGACCACAACATGAGATACAGCACAGGGTTTCCCAAAATTGGCTGTCCAGCTGTTTTCTGGACTACAATTCCCATCACCCCCAACAACTGCTTCTTCTAGCTAGGGACGATGGGAGTTGTGGTCCAACAACAGCCGGAGACCCAACTGCGGAAACCCTGATCTAGAGTAAGAGCTGGGCTCAAAAGCCCCATTTCTCCTGGCAGAAAAGTTGGGGACGTGGAGTAGAGACTTCTCCACAATTTTCCAGAGAGCCTAGCCTTGCAGGGAAAAGGAAGAGATGTCTAACTTGAGAAACCTTTTTATTTGGTATGTTAAACTTGATTAGAACGCATATCTGGCTTGTTTCTTCAGATACCACAGTTGACTTACGACACTTTTACAACACACACATTTCTCATGTTTCGAGCTACTGCCTCTCACTTTTAGGAATTTTACAAGAGTTGCAAGCTGCACATGACTGGTGGGATATTAAATCTGTAAAGGAATATACAAAAATTTGGGCAGGTATCTGCAAAATCAGATGGGCAGATGGGCAATTTTGTTCTCTGCTCCATCCTTCTGGCCTCTACATAAATCATTCCTCAATCTTTGAGGTACCTCCATCTTCCTTAGTCCCTGGAGGGGGCTGGGGGGGGGAAATCCCCATAATTTAAATTCTCCAATCAGATTAAAAGGTGTGCAGCCTGAGTGATCATTGTTGGAAAAGCAGAAGAAATAAAGTTAACTACATGTTTGGTGGAGTTGTGATGAGATTAGAACTTATTGGGAGAAAATCTTAAATTTATCAGAAGATATGGTTAATTATACCATACCTTTAAATCCATTACAAGTTCTGCTGCGATATCTGCCCAACGGTGTTGGTCCAAAACATCTGATTTTAATCTTAAGGAAATCTATTAAGAGCTGTAAAAACGCTGTTAGCTGCTAAATGGTGCTGATCAGAAGCACCCATGTAATGAGAGTGGCTTAACAAAATATGGTATGTCAAAGAAAGTCTTTAAATTACGGAATAAGATTAAGGGAAGGGACACAAAGGCACAAACAGTTTGAAAGTCCATGGTCTCCATTAGTTAAATGAAGCAAAAAATTAGTTAGTGTTGTCGAGTGAGTTTTCACTGCTGAAAAAGAAAGATGTAATGTAATTTTGGCTATGGTTTGATACAGGCTTCCTCAACCTCGGCCCTCCAGATGATTTGAGACTACAATTCCCATAATCTCTGACCACTGGTCCTGCTAGCTAGGGACCATGGGAGTTGTAGGCCAAAAACATCTGGAGGGCCAAGGTTGAGGAAGCCTGGTTTGATACATATAATGTGTGTGTGCACAGACGAACCTTGGATCCCAAACGCCCTTGAACTTGGACGTTTTGGCTCCCAAATGCCACAAACCCGGAAGTGATTGTTCCGGTCTCCGAACGTTCTTTTGGAACCCGAAAATCCGACCAGGCTTCTGATTGGCTGCAGGACCTTGCAGCCAATCGGAAGCCGCGATTTGGTTTTCAAGTGTTTTGTAAGTCGAATGGACTTCTGGAACGGATTCCGTTCAATTCCCAAGGTACGACTGTATTTAAAAGCATGCAAATTAAGCATATTTATTCCAGTTTGCAGAATTACAAAGTTGCTCTAAGGGGAGTAAGCACGGCGCACTAGGAGTGAAACAAAAACAAAAAGATACATTTGCAGAGTTAACACGGCAAATGAAGCGCATGCTTGCTGTGTTTAGAGTCTGCAATGTCCGGCTTTGCACAGAAGGCCACTTGAGAGATTAACAAAGCCACAAACAGCCTAGAGCGGTAAAACTGAAAGCGCCTATTATTTCTACAATTCGAAACTCAAATATTAATATCTGGAGTTGGGAAGGTGGGCAGGGAAAGGAAAAGAAGGGCAAAATTGCATTCAGACATCAGAAAGTCTTTATTTACACATTTTTTTGTTACTTAGGGTTGCCATATTTCAAAAAGTTTTTGAGCTTTTTTTTTGGGGGGGGGACAAAATTGCCTTTTTTTTTTGCAAAATCTCCAAAATAATAATAATAATAATGCAAGATTCTGAACTGGTTTTTTAAAGGGAATTCACCCAAAAAAATTCACTGACATTTTACTGATTTTCGGAAATTCCGCCAGGGCACCATTTCCGGTGGACATTCCTGGGAAATTCCTGGGAAATTCTGGACATATGGCAGCCCTAGTGTTACTTAGATGCTTTGGTGAGGGGAGAGAATTTGGATGTGTTATGGAGTGGAATGGTAGCAAACATTGGTCAAGAAACCTTGGCTCATGGTTTAAAGCAGGCCTGAGCATGGACGTAGCCAGAATTTATGTTGGGGGAAGCAGGACCTGCAACTCAACTGGTCAGTTTGCGGAAGCCACGCATTGCAGGGGTCCTTTCCAAGAATTCTACGATTCTACGAGTTTGCTTAGTGTGGTGCTCAAACCTGGAGTTTTGGTTTGTTTCACCCTAACAACAAACAATAGTTGCTAGACAGCTGTAAACCATAGTTTTGCTCTTGGCTTGGTAACTGCGATTGGCCGGGGGGGGGGGAATCCTGGGTTCGGATGCCATGCTAAGCTAAACCAAGCCTTTCATGGTTTGCTGATCTCACTTGCCTGAAGGCAATATCACAGCCAAAGTGCTCAGGCTGCAGCATAATGCAGTTTTTAATAAGCTGCATTTGCATGGACCCAGGCACAGAATGGTGTGCCCGACCCAATGTAATAAAAGGACGACAGGTTCCACCTCACAGCAAAGCCACAGCTTGCCAGCAGCCCAAAACTACTTTCTGTAGCAATTCAATGTTTTGCTATCGAACATGTACACTTAAAAGCAGGCTGCCCTCTTTCATTTCAGTTCGCGGCATATCGAAATATTCTGCTGTGCAGCTTTTCTAAGGGCAGAAAAATCTCTCAATTTCATTTCCCCCGTTTCTCATTTTTCTACTCTCATGTTCAGTTCTCCATATTTGTGCATCAGCATTTTAAAACAAATTTCTCCTGATATACATCCTTGCAAGCGACTTCCCTAATGCAATGCAGTTCCATATGTTATTTCCGCCAGTGCCATGAGTTTTCATCCACACGTCACCCTAATATGCACATTTTTGTAAACATTGTTTAGTTGGAGAGCTGCAAAATTTGGAGAAGCGCGAATTTTGAGGGACGGTGGCCGTGTTCCCTTTTGCGTACTGTGAGGATGAGGGAGGTTCACATTAAAATACAAACCAAATTTCCGCCCCATCCCTAAGTATGTCCCAAGGGCAAGTGGAATTCCCAGTTCACAGAAAATATAATAGAATTGTAGAGTTGGACGGGACCACCAGGGTCATCTAGTCCAAACCCCTGCAATTCAGGAATCTTTCGCCCAACGTGGGGCTCAAACCCACGACCCTGAGATCAAGAGTCTCATGCTCTACCAACTGAGATATCCTGGCTGCAGTATGCTAACATGATAGAGGGCCACCTTGCTTACAGTGGTCCCTGGCATTTTCTTTCCCTTTACTCCTGTGTAGCAACAAGAATGCAAAAAAAAGCAGTTTCCAAGAGGGGCTGTGCTGTGGAATTGAGCCCATGGTGCCAGACCCGGGAAGAGAGGTGCCACAGAGGAGCTACACACCTCCAAACAGCATACCCAAGAACTCGGATTTCATCGGACAGGTGTGTGTCATTGAAGCCCCAAATATACACGCTCAGTCGAGAAACCACAGCTTAGTGCTAAGCCACATGGATATTCAAGGAATTAACAGCCTCTTTGTGGCTAAAGTTCTCTGCAGGCCCAAAGTCAACAGCTACCATGACCGCACCACGGGAAGCCTGCGGGCCGCATCAGGCCGACCAAATCTATCCAGCAAAGGTGGGGAGCTTCCGGCCCACAGGCCTAATTAAGCCCAGCATGGGGCCCAATTTGAACCATGAGCCTGTTTTCCCCAACCGTGCCCACATGTCCATCTTATACAGGCCTCCTCCCACTAATGCGCAGGTTACGTTCTGGGCCCCCACACTCATAAGTGAAATCGCGCAAAGTAGGGGGGCATCCTCTAAAAAGCCTCTAAATGCCTATCCCCCCCCCTGCTCTACCACTCTCTCTCTCCAATCCAGACCAAAACATCTAGAGTTGAAGCTCTGGGGCAGGCAGGAGGCTGAAGGAGGCGCTGGAAAACTGCAGCTGCCGCGCTACCACGCAAGCCAGCTGTTAGGCGGAGAGGCTGAGCAGCCTAAACAAAGCCCCACTGAGCCCCTAGTCCCTTCTCTGCCCTCACTGATGTCCTCTTCAGGCTCGTGTGTGTGTGTGTGTGTGTGTGTGTGTGTGTGTGTGTCTTTTCACGAGGCACAAGGACTCTAGCTTTCTCCCATTTCCTGGTATGCTTCCATTAATTCATCCCTCGCCAACTGGGAGCACGCAAAAACGGCCACACACAAGTCGACTGCACACTAATCGGGGGGGGGGGCGCCTGTGCATGACGTCAGGCATGGGGCAGGGGAAAATCTGCCTCCCAACGAAGAACCAGAAATGTTGAAGCGTGCTCCCAGTTGGCGAGGGAGGGCTTGCTGTCGCTGCCAATCGGCTGGTCAGCACCGACAACAAGTCTTGCAGCAACCGGGTACAAGACAGAGTCACCCGCTGAAAACGCTGATCGGCAAACATCCTTTGCCAAAGAACTGCCTCCTATAATCCTGCAGAATGCCTGCCTGCTTTCCTCCCCCGGCGCCTTTCTGTTGTACTGTCACTCTTTGTTTACATACAGCTGCCCTATTATTATTATTTTTAAATAAACCGGATCATGTATTGTATAAGGAACATGGAGGTTTCGACTGGGGCACAGTTAGCCCCATGTGAACAGCTGCAGTACCGGGTGCATGGATGACCCAAGGCAGTAGGCCAGAGGGTGGGCTGCACCAACCCTGCAAAGCTGTTTCAAAGCTCACCTACGGCTGTTGCACCCCTGTTATCAGAGCTCAGCGAGCCTCAGCTTAGTCACAGCGAGGAGGTGGGAGACTGCCTGGAGCCCCGCGTAATCTGCTCTGAGCTTCCCCCCAAAAAGAGAGGGATGCGCGTGCAATAAATAAAAGGAAAACAGAGAAAGTATTGCAGGCATTTATGCCAGAATCAGCTCTCGGCATTTCTGAAACAGGCCCCTTCGCGAGATAAATGGCGAACTGCAGATGAAATTGTCGACAGTCAGACAAGGCCGGTAATAGCTTCTGCCTAGGAATCGTACCCAAATTTATGGGAAATCACGTTACTGAGAAATACATACATAAGCAATAATGTTCCATCCAGAGCACGCAACGATTGGTTTTCTTTGCATTCCCACAGAGCTATTTCGGTAGAAAACAGCAGGCCTGCAGAGCTCTCAGGCAATCAGGGAAGGGGATGGATGGTACATGGAAGGCCACAGGCCACGAATGTGAAGCCTCTCATACAAAGCTGCCTTTATACAGAGTCAGACCATTGTTCCATCTCCCTCAGGTGCCAGGAACCTGGGCCCGATATTGCTCAACCCCCACCAGCCCCAGCCAGCTTGGCCAGCTCTCACAAGCCACTCTCGAGTTCATATACCAATAATTTAGAAACTCTCACCACTTTGTAACTAAGCTTAGTTTTACTGCCTGTGCAACTTTTTCTGAATGCTGCAGGGAAAGGCACATGAATATGACCTTTGGAGAGTTTGTAAGTAAACCATTTTAAACTGACCAAACGTGTGGTCTTTTTCTATGCTGGGGGGGGGGGAGAAAGAAACCTTGGAACGCACTTGAAAGGGTATATCTTAAGGGTCTAACAGCCTTTATTTCCAAATTTGTTCTGCTGCATATTTTGTGACTTTAAATCTCTGCTGGGGTCCTCTCACAAAAGAGTAATTGCCCCAACCTTGGATCTTGGCATTTGGGGTATTATCCTTTTCATATCACAACACTAAAAAAATGCAATCTTTAGGGGTGAATGCTTTGCAAAAATACGATTAGACAAAATAGCCTAAAAATTGTGTACTGTCTACTGTAATAGGAGAAATATGCGCTAAAACGCTGGTTATTATTATTTAAATGACTTTAAAAAGAAAAACGCCAAGGAAAACTGAACTTAATGAGAAAATGAAATTGACAGAATTGCCAATCTCTACTCTATGGAGACATTGCTCATCATTTAGCTTCCAGAAATCCCAGGCAGTCATTTAAAAAGTGCCAGCAATACAATTTTGCCAAAACAAGGATAAGAACTCTAGTTCTGTTGGATTTCCCCTTGCTTATGAATGAAAATGTGTTTCTACATGTGGATTAGCCTTACTGGCTCAAGGAATTTATCTAAAGCACCAGCCTTGGCTGAAGACATCGGGAATAATCTATAAACCCAACACTTGGGATCCTTCCTGTGTGATTGTCTTTCAGAAACAAAAGAGCTACTGCAGACACCTCCCTGCCCCATGAAAAAAGAGAGAAAAGTGTGCTCCGTAAACAGGACATGGTGCTACGAGGACCCTAGTCAGGCCGGCGTTGTCATAAACAACGGCTCACCTACCGTCAGTAAAGTCCAGAGCATACACTGGAAACCTTCGTGCGATGTCATCAAAAATCCCCTTGCCAACATTGAAGAACTCGTGGAGCTGGAGAAAGGAAGGAAATGTTATGTCAGTTCAAATGCTCATCTATTGTTGAGAGAGGAGAGGGAGGCTGAAGCCTCCTGCCACGAGACCTTTAAAACCAACGGCTTTCCTTTAAAGGCTATTCAGAGGAGCTGCTAAATTGCAGAATCGTAGAGGTAGTAGAAGGCACCCCAAGGGTTATCTAGTCCAACCCCCCGTAGTGCAAACGAGGCAATGCACGTGGTTTGGCAAAGCGGCCATCCCGTCTCAGCACTTCCCAAAGAGGCAAGAAAAGGGAACTTGGCCTCGATTGTGTGTGATTGTCAAATGGCTTCATATCTCTCCCGCTGGTTATCACGGCCAATGGAGACGGGTTGCCACCCCACACTCTGCAGGAAGCTCCTGCAGCCAATCGGAAGCCCCGTTGGACATCTGGGTTCCAAAGAACGTTCACAAACCAGAACACTCGCTTCTGGGTTTGCGGCGTTTGGGAGCCAAAATGTCTGAGTACCAAGGCATTCGAGATCCAAGGTACGAATGTTTGCGCTGCCTCTGGAACGGAACCCCCATGTTTGATGAGACTGCACTATCGTACAAATAAATAAACATAGATCTGGTAACAATATGGGAAATAATATAACTAACCAAGGTCAGAATCATAGAATCATAAGATCATAGAGTTGGAAGAGACCACAAGGGCCATCCAGTCCAACCCCCTGCCAAGCAGGAAACACCATCAAAGCATTCTTGACATATGCCTGTCAAGTCTCCGCTTAAAGCCCTCCAAAGAAGGAGACTCCACCACACTCCTTGGCAGCAAATCCCACTGTCAAACAGTTCTTACTGACAGGAAGTTCTTCCTAATGTTTAGGTGGAATCTTCTTTCTTGTAGCTTGAATCCATTGCTCCGTGTCCGCTTCTCTGGAGCAGCAGAAAACAACCTTTCTCCCTCCTCTATATGACATCCTTTTATATATTTGAACATGGCTATCATATCACCCCTTAACCTTCTCTTCTCCAGGCTAAACATACCCAGCTCCCTAAGCCGTTCCTCATAAGGCATCGTTTCCATGCCTTTGACCATTTTGGTTGCCCTCCTCTGGGCACGTTCCAGCTCGTCAATATCCTTCTTGAACTGTGGTGCCCAGAACTGGACACAGTATTCCAGGTGAGGTCTGACCCGAGTGGAATACAATGGTACTATTACTTCCCTTGATCTAGATGCTATACACTACCCATGCATTTGAGGAGTCATAAAATAAATTTCTTTGTTGCATGCAGGTTCCATTAAACACTACCCAATGTCACTGAATTTGTCTGTTTCCTTTTCTTAATTTTACCGTTTCCAATACAAAAAACCATGCTTGAGGTCACATATGCACCATAGATTTAAAACACACAGCTCTCCCCCCCCCCAAATAAAAAAGAATCGTGGGAACTGTAGTTTTTTTAAGGTTGCTGGGATTGAGGGGTAAACCACAGTCCTCAGAACTGCAATGTAAAATTTGGAGGAGTGCAGATTTTGAAGGACAGCTGTGTTTAGATGCACATATTGTTTGGGTAAGTGCGAATCGGGAAAATTCGCCCTTAAATGGGAACAGGATTGCATTTCTCTCCCACTCCTAGTGGTCGGAAGACAGCCTTTTCATGGGTCTGTATGTGGCAGCTTTGCATCTTTTCCACATACACTTGGGAACAAAAGGGCACTCAAAGGGCATCTGTCAACACCAGCTTCCAAAACCAAAATCCCAGCAGGGGTACTGGGAATATGCTGTGGCATTTGCTGCCAGCTCTCCATGGCCCTCGCCTGCCCCCTCGCTGCTTGGCCCCCTGTCTGTCCCTTCCAGCCTCTCCCTGCCTCATCCCCACCCACGTCTCTCCGCTTGCAGGACAACTTGGGATTTCTAACCTCTGCCCCTCTTCTCCTTCCAGCGAGAAAATTCATTTTCGCTCCTTTGCTTTGAGACACAATCGTCAAAGCAGGTTCTCCCCTTAAGGAGAGTATGGGTTGCGGAAGGGTTAACAAGACATTCCCTGGTCAGTAGGGGCGGGTCAGTTTGGATGGCCACTGAGGGTATGTTGCTGGGGAGAATGTTATGTTGCTATTTTTGATTGACAGCCACAGCCTATATATGGGTGCAAGCAGCTTCCGCTTTCGCTTTTGGGTGCTTGCAACGGACCTCCCTCCCTCCCTCCCTCCCTCCCTCCCTCCCTCCCTCCCTCCCTCCCTCCCTATATTTAGGGGTTTTTTTTTGCTGCACTTGACGTTGCTGTGCCTGTCATGGGGTCGTCCGTATTGCTGCGGGGGCCTAGTAGGAATTTTGCCATCTGGCTGATTGGCTGGTGCCATCTGGTTTTTGCCTACTACATAGCAAACAGTCACAACTTGTAAGGTTGGCGGTTAGGCATTGGTTCAAATTGGATGGTGGAGGGGTAAGGATTTGGTTGGGCCTGCCCCTCAAAATTGCTGCTGCCTTTAGGGGTATTCCGTTAAAGGAATCCTGGGGCTCCGCATGTTTGCCCGTACCCCCATTAAGAGCTAGGACCGCGCATGAGCCTCGGGGAGCACCTGGGGGAGAGGTCATAGGGCGTGGTGCCCTGCCCCAGCCTCTCTCAGAGGGTGCTTACCTATCCTGAGTTCCCCAGTACGCTAGGGGAGTCAGATCTGTCCCAGGCGGGGGACAGATGGCATGGGAACCAATGCCTAAGCAACCACTCACATTCAGTTGTATTTAAATCAAGTTGTGGCCAAAATTAATGCCAAAAACCAAAACTTAATTTCCGTGTGAAGTGTGAATCATTTGGTGGGAATCTTGGTACCTTGGCATGCAACAGGGCTGGTGGCAGGGAGAGGGTGGGTTTAAAGTGCAGAATGATTTGAGCAGAGTTTAAACGTGCTATTTTTAATATTCCTTCCTTCCTTCCTTCCTTCCTTCCTTCCTTCCTTCCTTCCTTCCTTCCTTCCTTCCTTCCTTCCTTCCTTCTCTTTCTTTCTTTCTTTCTTTCTTTCTTTCTTTCTTTCTTTCTTTCTTTCTTTCTTTCTTTCTTTCTTTCTTTCTTAGTAGCTCCCAATGGAAGAGGTCAAAGGAAGGAGCACAACAGCTTCTAACAAACCTGTCCTGCCGTGACATGTCAGAAGTTGCTGGCGTTACAGGGCAGAAAAGTGAGAAGGAAAAGGTTTGTGACCAATTCAGCAAAGGGGCGGTTATACTTTGTTCGATCCACTGTGCATAATTCCATATACCTCTATCATCCCCACCTCTGTGCTTAACTTGCTTTTCACTCAGCAGAGAAGTTCCAAACTTTTTTGGGTGGGACTTCTCTTCCTACGATGGACTTATGGGACTTTGAGGGCTGGACAAGCTCCGTCGACCCAGGATGAGAGACCAGGACCGGGACTCTGAGTGGGTGCCCAACTCCCTGTCAGGATCTACACAGCCTTGACCTCCTGGGACAAGCGTTCGGTATTCATCTCAAGATGATTTGGTCCACCTGAAACAGTGGACCTTCGCCACACGTACCTTGAGGGGCTTGTGGTTGTGTGCTATGTGCCCGTCGGCCATTGCCGATGGCCTCTGGTTCACGACAGTCAGCAGATGACGTTGGTGAACCAAAGCCTCCTTGAACTCTTCCTCTGTTTTCGTTTCTAGAAGCTTCTGCCGGAAGGTTATATCTGAGAACATTGTGGCAAACGTCCGGCCCACTTCGGTTGCAGTTTTGGTACTTTTCTGAGGGTGGGAACAAGGCATTCATGAGTGGTTTGGGTTACCTACACCACAGCTTGAGTTTTATATTATACCTTTTTTTAAAAAAATTAATTTTTATTAATTTTCCATTTAAACATATATAATCACATCATTATTATCCACTTTACCTCTTTAGAGCCTATCAACTTCATTCCCTCCCACCTCTTGACTATCAAAGTTAACCTTTATATCACACATTTTATATATTTTCCAATTCCAGTAAGACTCATCACAAAATACCTCTAAGTTCAAATAAATATAGAAAGGTAAACAATTCACATTACAAGTCTTCAGATAACCCTAGTAGTATTGTTAATTGCTTTCAATGATCTTTCAAATATTGTATAAATTTACTCCAGTCTTTTTGGAATACAGTGGTACCTCGACTTACGAACGACTCGACAACCGAATTTTTCGGCTTACGAATGGGGCTAATGGCCGCGCGCTTACGAATGTCTCGACATCTGAAAGGAAACCGTGGCGGTTTTAGATAGGGATTTTTCGACTTGCGAATTTTTAGATAGGGTTGCTTCAACTTACGAATTTTTCCATTTCCAATGCATTCCTATGGGAAATTGCGTTTCCAATGGCGTTTTTCGACTTACTAATTTTTCGACCTACGAAGGTGCCTTCGGAACAGATTAAATTCGTAAGTCGAGGCACCACTGTACTTGGTCGTGCTGGTTTCAGATTTTCCCTGTCAGCTTTGCCAGTTCCACAAAGTCCATCATCTTCATCTGCCACTCTTCTTTCATTGGTACTTCTTGTTGTTTCCATTTTGAGGCTAAAATGGCGCTGTTGTTGTGTACATGAACAGTCTTTTTTCTTGGTATTTCTTCGCCTACTATAAAGACTTCTGGTTTTTTAACAAAAGTGTTTTTAAACGTTTTCTTTAACTCATTATATATCATCTCCCAGAAAGCCTTTACCTCTTTACAAGTCCACCACATATGGTGAGTTTTATGTAATACCTTAGCTGATTTTGGATGTGTTGCTTAAACACAATCTGCGAAAACCTGACCTTAATGAAAAGGCAAGTTTACATGGAAGAAAGAGAACTTGATTCCAAGCTGCTTAGCTCCTACGCTGTATTCTGTTGCATTGCACTGTATTCCATGTTTACAGATGATTTTAACAAAATCCCACTTCAATGGATTTATGGAATGGTTCGTGTTGATCTTGGACTTTTTAGAAGAAGGATGAGAAGCCTGGGGCCCTGCAGATGTTCTTGGAATCCAACTGCTATCAGCCACAGCTAGCATGGCCAACAGCCAGGGATGATGGGAATTGTAGTCCAGCAACATACGGGAAGTTCCCCATTGCTTTTTTGGGAACACAGATACATATTATGCACAAACCCAGCCCATCAAAAAGAAAATAACGTCCCGACACAAACATGCATAAAAGCCTAAACTGGCATCTGAATATCAAAATTCTACAAAATAGAATGGCATGAACTAAGTACAGTACATAAAACAACTTTATATCATGAATGCTCGTTTGAAATAGTCAGATCGGCCCAAATAACTATGCCAAACGTGTTTCAAGCATAATAATGTATTTATATGTATTTTTTGGAAGCTTCCCAGAGTGGCTGGGGAAACCCAGCCAGATGGGCGGGGTATAAATAATATAGTATTATTATTATTATTATTATTATTATTATTATTATTAGGTGGAAACATGTTTGGTTTAGTTATATTTAGGTTGATTTGATTTCCCTCGCAATGAGTATCTAAGTTTGGTCACTTATGATTAGTTCATGTTTGTGATATAACCAGTAGATACAATTCTCTTTGTTTGTGGGATTTAATGTTCATATCCCAAGTTGCTTGCAGCTTACACACACACACACACACACACACACACACACACACATATATATATATATATATATATATATATATATATATATATATATTATATTCTATTATAATGGCATATCAAAGGATAAGGGGAAAGGCAAAGGAATTTTTTCAAATCCTGTTTTAAAGAAAAACAATGTCCGGCCTTCTGTTTTAGCAGGATTCCAAAAATAAAATGGAGGAGGAGCTCAACCCTACCATTTTCGGAGGAGCAAGGACCAGAATGACGAATCGCACTTCGCAGGAGTTCTCCCCCCAGTTCTGAGGCCTTTCGAGGCGGCTGATGCAAACATGGCGACGCTGAAGGGATTTTATAGTGCAACTGTCAAACAAGATAAGAATATTATCAGTAGTCGAAGCAATGCAGAGGGTGGCAGACCGTCGCCTTCAAAGAAGGAAATCAGGTTCTTAAGGAAGGGCAGTAGGACTAGGAACGCATGTGGACTAGTAACTTTGAGGCGCGAAACATGTGCAGAAGCCTATGGGGATGGTGCGTTAAATCCCATGGCCCTCCAGATGCAGCTGAACTGCAGCTCCCATCATCCCTGGCCACTGGCCATGCTTGCTAGGGGTGCTGGGAGTTGTAGTTCAGCAACATCTGACAGACCCAAGGTTCTCCACCTTTTTAAGTTGTTGGTTTTTTTTTTTAATAAAAAAAGATTTCTGCTAGGTTTTAAATGATGGCTTTTGGCATTTGAGCGGAATAATGCTGGGGTAGCAATGATACATTAAGTGCCAGGTGCCCATCTATCCAATTAATAAGCAAACAAACAAAAATATGTGCCTGTTCTATCCATGACATTAAACTGAGCAACTAAGGAGTAAGACCAGGCATCCCCAAACTCCGGCCCTCCAGATGTTTTGGGCTACAGTTCCCATCTTCCCCGACCACTGGTCCTGTTAGCTAGGGATCATGGGAGTTGTAGGCCAAAACATCTGGAGGGCCGCAGTTTGGGGGTGCCTGAGTAAGACCATTTCGTGGATTCCCCCTTCCTTTCTTCATAAGGTCCATAATAATAATAATAATAATAATAATAATAATAATAATTTATTATTTGTACCCCACCCATCTGGCTGAGTCTCCCCAGCCACTCTGGGCGGCTCCCAATCGAGTATTAAAACAACACAGCATTAAATATTAAAAACTCCCCTAAACAGGGCTGCCTTCAGATGTCTTTTGAAAACAGAATAGCTGCTTATTTCCTTGACATCTGATGGAAGGGCGGGTGCCACTACCGAGAAGGCCCTCTGTCTGGTTCCCTGTACTTCTCGCAATGAGGGAACCGCCAGAAGGCCCGCGGCGCTGGATCTCAGTGTCTGGGCTGAATGATAATATAATAATAATAATGATAATAATAATTTATTACTTATACCCCACCCATCTGGCCGGGCCTCCCCACACTCTGGGCGGATACATCTCTCAAGAGCCAACTCCCCTCGCCTGCCCCCCACCCTCAGTCTGAAAGCACATGCAGCCCTTCCTCAAATGTGAGGCATTAGCCAGCCAACCCAAGAATGACCGCTGATTCAAGGAGTTGGATGAGGGCCTCACCAGGATCTGGACCAAAACTCGCTCTTCCTTTTCCCCGCACACATTTCCCTTTATCAACACCTCCACAAACATCCTGAGTAGAATCGCTCAGAGAGAGAGAGATTCCCTGGGTCTCGGACGGAGTCTGCCAGGGCTGAATTAATTCCTTCCACCAGGGTGCCATTAGTTAGCACGCAAGTGAATCCATATGGCAGTTTCCCGAATGCTGAAGGAGGCCCCTTTCTGATCGACACCTTGATAGTTAAGTGATGCAAATTAAAGCCGCCCGCGAACCGTAACAAAGGCAAACTCATTTCCATTATGTTGCTGAGGACGGTTGCAGAGTTTCTCAGGCATGCAAGATATTCCATTTCTCTCGCACGGCCTCTCTCTGCTGACTTCTTGCTTTCTGACCAAACTATCTAAATGACCCGGCCTCCCAAGAGAAATGCCAAACCTCTCCTAGTCTGGATATCTCCTTGCTAACAAAAATACACTCAGAGGGGGCTTCCCATGCAGAACGGTGCCAACAAGGTTAGGCTGTGTGCCAACAAGGTTAGGCTGTGATGTCTTGCTGCCTCTTTCTTGCAGGGAGAAGGGCGCAAGACTCTCCTCCAATGCTTCAATTATTCTTGATAAAACCAGACGTTCTGGGGCTACGAGGATCCTTTATGGATTAGGTTTATAACTGAATCACAAAAATGGGAAAAGTGCTTTCCAATAATGAAAAGCACCCGAAAACGTCAGCTTCAGGAAGAGAGAGTTCTCGCGGGCTCAGGGGTCCCTCTTTCAGGTTTCCAAGAGGCATCTGAGTGGTCACTGTGAGAATAGGATGCTGGCCCAGATAATTAATAATAATAATAATAATAATAATAATAATAAATTTATACCCCACCATCTGGTTTCCCCAGCCACTCTGGGCAGCTCCCAACCAAATATTAAAACACAATACAACATTAAACATTAAAAACTTCCCTAAACAGGGCTGCCTTCAGATATGTCATTGGCCTGATCCAGCGGGCTTGTCCTATGTTCTTAACTGGTCCACAGCGTTGCCATCAACCTATTGCCTATGAGCAGAGAGTGGGGTCTGCCCATGTTTCTCCCAGTTTCTCATTTTTCCAGCTTTAAGTTCAGTTTTCCACCTCAGTTTGAGATCTTTTTTTAAAAAGAGTGAAAATTCACCAGCATGTGAATTTCTCCTGGGTTTTTTCGAATGGAATTCCCCCTAATGCAGTGCATTTTCATGCAAACTATTCGGCTGGAGAAGCGAACTGCAAAATTCAGCAATGTGCAATTTTCAAAGGATGCCTGTGTTTTGGGTTCATTATTTCAGGGAAATATAAATTAGGTGGGTTCGCCCTTACAAGTGAATGGAATGGTATTTCTCTCCCATTCCTGTGAAAAGATCAAACCACTCTGGTGCTAGTTGACCTTCATAGGTCACCTGTTCTTTTCTGAGCTCAATTAAAGTTGCTGGTTCTATCATGAAGGTCTTCCTTCTCCTGTTGCCCATTCATCCTTGCAATTTCAGCTCAACACCTGAGATCTTACTCTACCCTGTTCCCTGGTTGGCTGAAGTGCATTGACAAATTGCTTCCCCACAATAATAATGCAAAACATTCTCTGTACCTTCCTGCAGAATCAGCCGATTTGTCTATAACGATTTGTCAAGATCACACATGCAAAAATACAGTTTATGTGCTAGTGAAAGAACGAGCAAGAACTGGGATTGGCTACAGCTCCACGCTAGGTGACAAATAAGTACTACATAAAATGGCTTGTATAAACTCATTTGAAAGCTTGGAGGCATCGATGCGTCCATGCAGGTGGAAAAACCTTCTATGACATCCCTCCATTGAGCTAAACAAACAGAACTTGAATATGATTTGCTCCAAGAAGCTAATTTCAATTCCCCGGAGTCGTTCATGTGCTTAGATTTAATTGCCCTCACACCCTCTTGTGCAAATTCGTATTTATTGCAATGGAATGCTCCAGATAAATAGGCTGTTCAGTTTTCTAGGACTATTTGGGTGTTAAGTCATCTAGCTTCGCAGATCATTTTACTCTCATACATATTCATCAGCAGAGCCGGCAAGTGAACCGAGAGGTGAGGAGCTAATCTACTATTTGCAATTTGGCATTTTGTTCTGTGTGTTCAGCGAGCAACCCTTTTCAACCTTAAACGTTAAAATTCTGGAAGCTTGAGAGAGGCGGAGGGAATAAAAAGGAAAGATTTTTATACTAGTTTTATGATTGTGTTTAAGCATACCTCACTTGCTTTACGTTTGACTCAACGAGGGGCCCTTCCACATGTCCTTTCCCCTGTGCACTCACGTTGGGGTGTATGGGGTGTCAAGGCAGGGGCAGTACATCTGGTGGGAGACATGTCATGCTCCTTCTGGAGTAGTGTGTCCACCTTTGGTCCTCACCCTGCACTCAGCTCTCATCTGGGACTCCTGGAAGCTGTCAACACATGACAGCGGCCACACCCCGCGAACGGCTTCAACTGGCTGGCTAAACCAGGTGAGGGTAGCCAATGGGTCTCAAACCCTCCGTGAGTTAGGGGCTTCCCCTGCCTGTAAAGACAGGCTCTGACAGATGGAGCGGACAAGACCAAGAGTGGGTCCAATGGTCAAGAAGGTTGTTTCTGCACATGCTGTAGAGGGAAGTGAGAGGCAGGTGGGACTCGTACACCTGGGAAGGTAGCCCAGCTAGGAAAAGGAAAACTCTCACCCTAAAGCTCTGCTGCCTTGCAGGATATCACCGGGAGAAGAAAGGGCTAAGGAGGAAACCCTACAGAACTCTGGAGTAGAGTCCCTAAGGCTGTTGGATGATGCCTTTGTGGGATGTAATCCATGGGTACAGTCAAGTGCAACATTTCCCTAGCACGGGCGCAAGCAGGGGGACACCCAGTCAGTGTAACTTCCTGTTCCACTGGTCTAGAGCTTCCTCTCCCTGCATGTGATCTGGGAGATGGGCATTGCTCTGGCCGACTCCATAAAAGAGCCAAGTCATGCAACCATTTTCTCAGTTCGTCTAGTTTTGTCTCTTGGTCATTCTTGATTCTTGCTGTCTTGATACTACTGTTGTTGTTTTATCCCTTGCTGCCATGCTGCTCTCCTGCAGCCATTTTGTTCTATTAATTTATTTTTGCTGTCTGCTGGCTCTCAGCCAGCAGCACGTGAGTCGAGTCTCCCTATAAGACAAACTCAAAATGTTTCTTGATGTAACTACCAAGTAAAGCCTGCCTTTCAGGGATCAAATTGTGAACTGAAATGTGAGTAAGCGTTCTGTTACTTTACTCCGACAGACTCTGGTGTCTTTTATTCTTTTGAGAGGGATTAAAGGAGACACCAGGAAATAATCTTAACTAAGAGATTCGAACGAATCTGCAAACTAGCTTCCAGCTATATTGAGAGGAATCTGCTCTGCTACATCACTTCACTAGCGTGAGTGAAGGAAGGATAATACAGTGGTGCCTCGACTTACGAACTTAATCCGTTCCGAAGGCACCTCCGTAGGTCGAAAAATTCGTAAGTCGAAAAGTGCCATTGGAAACGTGATTTCCCATAGAAATGCATTGGAAACGGAAAAATTCGTAAGTCGAAGCAACCCCATCTAAAAATTCGTAAGTCGAAAAAACCCTATCTAAAACCGCTGCGGTTTCCGTTCGGATGTCGAGAAATTCGTAAGGGTGCGGCCATTTGCCCCATTCGTAAGTTGAAAAATTTGGTTGTCGAGTCGTTCGTAAGTCGAGGTACCACTGTACTTATTCAGTATATCCTTTCCTACTATCCTTAATATTCCCACAGCCTTGTCTGCCTCTTTCCGGCAACTCCTGCAGCCCAGCTGGTACCAAACATCTTGCTCTGCTTTCCTTTGGACCCCCGAGCGTCTTGTTGTCTGCTCAGCCCAGGATGTCCAGACACACTGCCCCAGGGAGGTCACTTTGGCGAATTTGTCTTGAGGTTGCGTAAGACGAGTCTGCACAGTATTTCCTCAGCAAATCTGAAGGCCCCAAGTGGCCTGAGGCGAGCTGCAGAGTAGACCCCTCCCCAAGAGGCAGGCATTACCAAACAGAACAGTGGCTCCCCATTAAAATATAGTCTCTAAGGCACAGGTGAAGCCCTCCAATTCCCATGGACTGGGACAACGATGGGAGTTGCAATTCAGCAGCGTCCGGAGGACTACAGCTTCCTCAACCCCTGATTTAAAGGCTCTGAATGTGGTCCACTAGGAAACCAGTGGTGAAGAAGAAGAAGAAGGAGAAGGAGAAGGAGAAGGAGAAGGAGAAGGAGAAGAAGAAGAAGAAGAAGAAGAAGAAGAAGAAGAAGAAGAAGAAGAAGAAGAAGAGGAGGAGGAGGGAGAAGAAGAGGAAGAGGAAGAGGAGGAGGAAGAAGAAGAAGAAGAAGAAGAAGAAGAAGAAGAAGAAGAAGAAGAAGAAGAAGAAGAAGAAGAAGAAGAAGAAGAAGAGGAGGAGGAGGAGGAGGAGGAGGAGGGAGAAGAAGAGGAAGAGGAAGAGGAAGAGGAAGAGGAAGAAGAAGAAGAAGAAGAAGAAGAAGAAGAAGAAGAAGAAGAAGAAGAAGAAGAAAGACTCCCATCACTTTTATTCTTTGCAACATCCTTAACAATCTCACCGCCATAAACTCTTTCCGCATGTTAACAAGAAGACTTGGCTGGGACAAATCATAGGGCCCTTGGCTTGACCTCCAAAAATTTCCCATGACAATGTGACAAGCACCTGACGGTGATTATCTTGTCAACCATCTTGGCCCAATCAAACCACACCGAAGGGAAGCCTGGAGATCTTCTCGGCAGACAGCTGCCTCAAGACACTCAATGCATCTCCTGGTTGTGAGGCAAAATCAAAAGTCAAGGGTGTGTGTCTATTTTTAAGGCTGATGAGAGAAAGGGGAAATGTGTGTGTGTGTGTAAAAAAACCAGCAACCGACAGCTGACCTGAGTGTTTATGCCATGACAGTTTATAAACTCACAAGATCTCTGTGACTAAAGCAATCTCACCAGTGCTGGGAATAAATACTTCAATTATATTATTAGTTCCACCCTGATTTTAAACGGGGGGCGGGGGGGGTGTCCAGTTTTTAGAATGGCATCGTTAGAAGACAATATATAACTAAGGGGGTTCCAACTAGGAAAAATAATTACCTTTGCCATGGCAATGAAGCTGAAATGCATCGCCCCCAGCCCCCAGTGGTAATGAACAATGGTTTGATTACATACCAAGGCGCTACCTGGAATCATGAGTATGAATGCTAAATAATAATAATAATAATAATAATAATAATAATAATAATAATAACCACTGTTCATGTTTGCTGTTCTTTCTGCTTCTCAGGGTGGCAGACACGGAGGGCTACCTAACTGTATCCTTACAAGAACCTTGTTCTGTACATCAACATTGATGACTGCATTGTAAGAAGTAATGGGACTGCCTGGTCAATTCCCAGTTCCGCAAAGATTCCTAAAGGAAAAATCCTTTAAAGAGGACTTACAAGCCAGTCCAATGGCTGGACTGCTGGCCTGAATCTTCAGAAAGGGATACCAGCCCTTTAAACTTGTAAAAACATTGAATACAACTGGCGACAGCCTGCAGCAGTTAGCCTAGGGGACTCCTTGCCACTGCACACTCTGAATGCAATGGAGCGAGTCCCCCGGGGAGCAACCCATCCCTCTTAGGGAGAATTGTATAAGAGGCAAAAAAAAAAGTATTTACCTGGGTTCTGCAGGTTCTGGAGTGGACCCGCAATAATTTATAATTTTTAAATATTTTTATTATTTATGCCCGCCCATCTGGCTGGGTTTCCCTGATCCGATTTGGGTCTTGATTCACCTGGATTGGATGAGGGGAGTCTGCTTTTGGAATCCGAGATTGGCAGATTCTTCCCCCACCCCTAATTGTAGGTCGGGATCTCTGTTTGTTGGCTCTGGCATCGTCTGGTCAGAGTTCTCGTCTGGGAAGTTCTCGTCTGGTCAGAGGTTAAAGCCAAGACTCCTTTGATCAGATGAATCATGTTTAAAATATGAAGAGGAAGGATCTTTGGCAGAAGTACGTTAGCCAAAGTCACCCATGCAAGCTCCATGGCAGACTTGGGATTTGAACCCAGGTCCGCCTGGTCTAAATCAAGAACTGCGCAATACCCCATGCTGGTTCTTAATTTATCTGTCTAAATACCACATTGATACCCTGCCTTTCCGTGCATTGCACTCTGCAAAAAAAAAAAAAAACACCCAGAAACAGCAATGAAAAAATAGGTGCAAATCACAACAGGAGCCAATAAAAACCAGTTGCAGGATTGAATAAAAGAGGACAGCTGTAAAACAGAGGTCAAGTTGAAGTCCTATTAAAACACAGCAACAAAAAACAAACCTGATTAGACAGGCCAAAGAATTGTCTAAATAAAAATGCCTCTATGTGCTGGCAGGAGGAGAGAGGTGGCTCCCTGTGACTTAACAGAATCCTGGGGCAGCCACTGAAAAGGCCCTTCTTTCGATTTCTGCCAAACACACTTCAGATGTTGACAGGATTGAGAGAAAGGCGTGTCTGGAAGATTTCGGAGCACAGGCAGGCCCAAATGAGAGAAGAGCAGCTTATTGGTCACGCTCCGCTTTTTGGAGTTCTGCCATCAATGATTGAATCTACGGACTGCTGGTGATGCTGGTTTAACAGAACAGAGCGATTTATGGTGGCGCTGGTAGGCTCAGAGCTTTGGCAGGGGGAACACAGACTTTTACTAGCTCTTTTTCAGATGACCAAGCTAGCCAGGATATCGCTGAAAGGGCTGGGCTAGGAGGCTCAGTGGATTGGGACAAGGGATGCAGGTGCTGAAAAAAAAATATATTATGGGCAAGAACAGGGAAACAACATCCGAAAACAAAGTATCCACAACTACTGCTAGAGCCAAAAGCCCCAAACAGTGTGCAGTTTTCGTGGTCGGCTTTTTACAGCAGACAACAATCCCCAACAATGACGCAGTGACGTCATTCATTGTCCTGCCAAAAAGTCAACCGAACACATGGCAACAAAGGGGAACACCGCATACCTGAACCACAAAAAAAACTTCCTCATGCCGAGAGTAAAAAACAACAACCGCAGACTGAAACCATATTGTGTCGGACCTGATCCAAGCGAGGCCTGGTCCAGAGTCCGTGACCCAGGGAGGTATTTTGCTCTATTTCTGTATGCACACACAGGCCAGGTCAAAGCAAGTTATTTTCCACTTAGCAGGGGGGGGGGGCGACCCAAGAATGGTTCTCTGCATTTATGTGATGCTGCTGCAGAATTACATACCCTCCCAACATTTTGGGAGGACAAATCGGGAGCAGCACCCCACCACCACCCCACTGCCATCGTGCGCCCACTCATGGCCGCACACCTGCTCCAATGCCCACCTGTCCAGTGACTTCCTCCCCCCCCATCTTCGCCTGCTTTCTCTTCTGCCACTGCGGCCAAAGTGCCTTCCTGGAAGGTGACCGTGAAAACGGCGTGCCAACGGCGAGGTGGTTTTGCGCGCCAAAGCGATCCGAGAAGATGCTCTAGTGCTCGACAGGCTCAGGTATGATCCTGCTGAATCACACGAGGGTCAAATGAAAAGATTCCAAGAGCTCTGGCCAGGTAAAGGAATAATTTTTAGAAAGTTTTAAGTTGATAATAATAAAACAAATTCCAGTAGCAATCCAGTTTTTCGAAATCCAGGACAAGGCCCTGTGTCGGTTTATTCTTCATCAGCTCTACTTTCATAGTTTCTCAGAAAAACATGAATGGTATGCTTTGACCTTGAAACTATGAAACTAGAGCTGATGAAGAATAAACCGACACAGGGCCTTGTCCTGGATTTCTAAAAACTGGATTGCTACTGGAATTTGTTTTATTATTATCAACTTAAAACTTTCTAAAAATTATTCCTTTACCTGGCCAGAGCTCTTGGAATCTTTTCATTTGATTTTCTCAACTCTCCAAGGACTCCAATTTATTTGTGAATCACACGAGGGTGGCAGTCTTAAACGGGGCATTCTGGGATGCAGAATGCCAGGATCCGGGTCGTCCCCGCTCAAATTGGGACGGTTGCTGGGTATGGAATTATGGAACATGCAGTGATAAAATATTGCACGCAGTGAAGGATTAATTTACAGAACTCGCTGCCACAAGATGTAGGGGGGACCAGGACTTTAGATGGCTCTGAAAGGGGAGCAGAAAGACCCACAGAGGGCAAGGCCATCAACGAAAGCTAAGTAGATCCTCCAGATCAAGCATCCCCAAACTTGGCCCTCCAGATGTTTTGGGACTACAATTCCCATCATCCCTGACCACTGGTCCTGTTAGCTAGGGATGATGGGAGTTGCAGTCCCAAAATATCTGGAGGGCCAAGTTTGGGGATGCTTGCTCCAGATGCAAAGGCAGTACAGCTGCAAATACAAAATGCCGAGGGCATGCAATGTGATAGGGCTGCCCTCCTAGAAGCACTTTGTTGGCTACTGTTTGAAACGGGGAATTGGACTAAAGGGACTTTTGCTCTGCTTCATCAGAATTCTTCTTATGCAGTCCTGTTCTGGAGACCAAGAGGGTTCCTAGGCACGTAAAGAGTGAGAATTGATATGCTGAGCAAACTGCACAAGGTTCAGCAACGTTTGGCCTGGATGTGGCCGAAAGGCAACAAAGTGGAAGTGGACTCCTGTCGGTCAGAGTCAGCGTGACTAATGGTCAGGGATGCTGGGATTTGTAGTCCAAAAACATCTGGAAGACCACAGGCTCTCTATCACTGCCTCAACGCAAAGTTCTGCATGCTTAGTTTGGCAGGGCAGGACAGAGACGAGAAAAGAAAAAAGGAAGATATTCAGAAACCTCAGCAAATTATGCGCCATTAGATTTGTATACTGCCCTCCATCCGTACATCTCAGGGCAGTTCGCAACATAAAAATAAAAGATAAAATCAGAAAAATAAAAGATAAAATCAGAAAATAAGCTACTGCTTAAACAAAACCTTTAAGGGTGGGGGTAAAAAACTAAAAGAAAATCAGTAACACTTGGCTGCGTAATTCGAAGGCACAACTTCTAATTAATTGTGGCACTTTAGGCGCCTTAGATGTAAAATGCATGTTCCTTTTTAAAATACTGCATGATAATGAGCTGGATTCGCCACGGTAATTCAGGCCCCAGGAGACCAAAAGAAAAGTGGCCTCAAGTCCAGGGAGAAAATTACTTTTAAATCACTTGCAGAAATAATTCAGTGCGTCCTCAGCACATCCCAAGGCTCGGGGGTGGGAAAATGTGTCATATGAAGACGAATTGTTCGCATTAAGGGAACTGAGTGGCCACTTGCCAGCTTCAGATCTTTCTGCTCCGCAAATGTGCTGAGGCCGCTGCCTCGGACGACTCCGATACTTGTTCCGAAAAGGGGAAACCTGTTGCCTGTTTGTGTGTCGTTGATCATTCCGGATTCCCGCGAGGACGGCTTCATTTGCAGATTAGAGGAATAATCCAATGTACGGCATCATTGCCCGCGTTTCAGTCGAAGGCTATTTTTGCCTCCCCGCTCAGCCGCTATGTGGCTTTATTGAATTAGGAGGAAGATTTTGCTGCCCTTCAAATGCCTAATAACTGTGACAGAGGGAGGCAGCTCTGTTCATCACACCAGTTGGCTTTGGGAAGGGTTTTCTGTTATAATAATACTGATAATAAAGCAGACAAGCGGATTCCGGACTGTCGCCTATTACAGGGCAAAGCTCTAGGTGGGGTGCTAAGGTTCTCAGTACCTCAACTTTGCAAATCTGGTCTCCAGCCAGCAGCAGTGAATATTGCAGGAGTGAGGCTCTCCACTCTGCATAAGCTAGCTGCCCCCAACCTGGTCCCATCCAGGTGCTTTAGACTACAACTCCCAACAGCCCCAGCCAGGACCGGTGAGGAATCATGAACAGTGCCATCCTAAAACAAACATACAAAAAAAGTGGGGAGAATCCAGCTGATCACTCACCAAGGAGTTACAATTGTGTTTCTCAAACTTGGGTCTCTACCTGTTGTTGGACTACAACTCCCATCATCCATAGCTAACAGGGCCAGTGGTCAGGGATGATGGGAGTTGTAGTCCAACAATAGCTGGGGACCTAAGTTTGAGAAACACTGAGTTACAGCCACAACTGGTTGTTGCTTATAAAGCTGCCATCCCTCTTGCTCAGATTTGTGATTTGGTACAAATACCGGAGACAAATTAAAAGTTCAAGGGGACAAACAGTTGAGGGACCTGGGAATGTTTAGCCAGAAGAAGACTGAAAGGTGATACGATTGCCATCTTCAACTACCTGGAGGGCTGTCCTATGTGAAGATGGAGCAATCTTGTTTTCTACTGCTCCAGATGGGAAGACCTGAACCAATGGATTCAAATCACAATTAAGGAGATTCTGGCTTTCTGATGGGAAGAGCTGTTTGACAAAGGAATGGACAACCTCAGAAGTGGTGGACCTTCAGTGGGAGGTTTGCAAACAGAGGTTGGATGGCCATCTGTCAGGGATGCTTTAGCTGTGATTTCTGCATTGATCTTTGGGTGCCTCTTCCAGCCCTACAATTCTAGGATTCTGTACATTATAGCCAAAAGGAAGCTCATGTTGGAGCTCTACAAAACCAGCCCTTTAAACTCGGCTGATTGAAGGACACAGAGCTAAATCTTGCCTCTTTGCATGCACACACTAGAACTATGGAAGGCACTGCATTGAGCCGCATGAAATGGAAGTCCATCAAGGTATCTGAAGACGTGTGCATGCACATGAAAGCTCATACCAACGACAAACTTAGTTGGTCTCTAAGGTGCTGCTGGAAAGAATTTTTTTATTTTGTTTCGACTCAATAGCCCCCTAACACTCTGAGCAAGCAGGTTTGTGCGGAGCCCCAATGAGCTCTGCAGATAAGCCCCCAGGAGCTGTCAAGATGACAACTGCCGCCCTCTGAGCTCAATAAGTCTCCAAGTACCGGAGATGGAAATTCCTCCATGCATGGAGGCAGAAAATATCACACCCATCAAATTGTGACACCTGAAGGTGGGTGGGAAAATGCCTCTGCGGATGCAGTTATGCTCAGACTGGTACCCAGGGAACACCGGGAATTGCAACTTGGGGGGGGGGAGAGGGGAAAACAGGTAAGCACTCTTAATGAATTACACAACCCAGGATTCTTTGGGGACAGCCATGACTATTTAAAGTGCCATGATACCGCTTTAAATGTATAATGCAAGTGGGGCCGTAATCAAGAGAAACACGTGTTAAATATATTTAAATATGGGAGGACAGGCTCCAGCGGATTGAGTGGAGGAGACAAATCGTGGGTCCAACGGTCAAGAAGACCGTTTCTGCCCGTGCTGCAACCCACTTCTCAAAATTGTTGGGACTTTTTGCAATAACGAGGGTCAAGGGGAAAGTGCGTGATAACACAATTTCATCTAACCTCCCCGCAAACAAGGCAACGCTAACGCTGAAGCGATAGCCAACGACGTCTTCCACTCTCCGAAGCAAACAAATCAGGATGAATGCTCAACACACACAGCATGTGCCACTTCACAGAGAAAAATTAAACTGTGATTTCTTGGACAATTTCCCGCACAGTGCATCTTAATGCCATATTTCGGGGGAATATTCTGAAAGAACATTGACTGTACATTTCAAGCAGAGAGCAATGACAGAGAAGGAGAGAGGGCAAAGTTGAAGTCATCTATATTGGCAAGACAGCTTTTGCAGATACTATCAAGACTGTTCTCTGAAGAAATCTGTGCCAGCTGCAGTATTTCACAGATGGGCTTAGGAAGAAAAGCTTTGGGGCAAAGATGATTTTGTGTTTGTGTGTGTATCAGCTGCTGGTGGTGCAAGGATCAGACTTTAATGAATTCCCTTTTGGGTGGCTTTGATTTTTCACGCCACAAGAGAAGACATCCTATCCTCATTTACATGTTCTAATCAATTAATACCACCCTCTCACTAGGCCCTGTGTTGGCCTCTTTTGGTCTCCAGCTGCCCGTTGTCGACAGCAGAGGTGATAACAAAACGCGTTTTCAAACAGAGCAGATCAGCGTCCGAAGTGTCGCCCACAGAAGAGCAACGAGGGCTGATGCGTTTGTGCTAATGCCCACGGTTGGGACGCAACACATTCGAGACACTTCCGGCCGCAAGGTCTTCAAAATAGAAGCGAGTTTTTGTTTCATCTGACAAGCTGCAAGTGCCTTAACATCTTTGCTGCTTATACCCTGTATTTACAATGTGTGTTTTAATATATATAAATACACACATATATAAAGGCACAATAACACATTGTCCAAAACTAAACTACACAAAACTCACTGTGCTATTTAAAGCTTTTCTAAAACGTGGACAGTGGGGGAAGGATATGGGGGAAATAGTTTCTTAAGAGTCATCCCTGCAATTAATATATCCGCCGCTGTCCAGCAAAAGTACATGTAGTTACTCTGATTAAAATAAGGCATACAAAAGCTCTCTCTCTCTCTCTCTCTCTCTCTCTCTCTCTCTCTCTCTCTCTCTCTCTGTGTGTGTGTGTGTGTGTGTAGAAATCTTACCACCATACTAGCAGAAATATTTGGATATAAACCAGTTTCTTGGGCTCTGGTTACTATAGGGCAGCCTTCCTCAGCCCAGTGCCCCCCAGACGTGTTGGACTACCAACATTTTGGGAGCTGTAGTCCAAAATGTCTAGAGGCTGCCTAAGGCTGCCACGGAAGGATGCATGACTCAGATGCTCTGTGTTACTCACTCCTCGCGGCTGCCTGCCTTCCGAAGAACGGAACATCTGAATTGACGGCAGGTTGCCGCATGCATTTAATTAACCAGAACCTTTGCTCCCTAAGAAATTCTCCCACATCGAAATATGGCAAGAGAGCAGAAACGCAGAGAGGTGCATTGTGAATCTCACCAGCAAACGCCTCCTGGGGGAGAGAACTTTATATGAGGACGGTTGCCTTGTAGTAGGGATTGGGGGGGCCTTTTGGGTCTTCTTCTGGGGGCCATGCTCAAGTGGTGGGCAGAGGCAGAAGTGGGCCGAAAAACAAATGCAGATCTCCCCTTTGTGCAGTAGGCTAGTTGCCACGCAATCCACTCAAACCTCCATCCAAGGAAGCGAGATGCATTATCAGGAGACATTTCAGCTAAGGAAAAAATACTCAAGGTGGGTGCAAAACTGAGCACGTCAGGCATGTTGCTGGGAATGGGGTGAAGTCTGGAGAGAGTCCTGAGGGCCAGACAAATAGATCTGGGGGGCCACATCTGGCCTCAGGACCTGGAATTTGCTACCAAGGAGTGTGGTGGAGTCTCCTTCTTTGGAGATCTTTAAGCGGAGGCTTGACAGGCATATGTCAAGAATGCTTTGATGGTGTTTCCTGCTAGGCAGGGGGTTGGACTGGATGGCCCTTGTGGTCTCTTCCAACTCTATGATTCTATGATTCTAGGTTCCCCAGGCCTGCCATATAACATTGTTGTAACATCGCCGTCAAGCGCTCATGTTTTTCTACCTAGCCAAGACTTTCAGGACTGAAATTTTTTAATGCTTATTCCTAGCGTGGGAATCTTCCCTTCCAAAGACTTGACATAAACATAATTAGATGTCTGAGAGATAAGAATTGTGGGTAAACAGCTGCACTGGTTGGAACATTCTAGGAGAGGTGTGTGGGTGTTTGGGATTGCTGTTTTTCAGGCAAAATGTACCTGCTCACCTGTGATTCTTAGTGCCTGATTGAAAACAACCTCTATTAACACATGGGAAGGGTCTCATCATGAGTTTACGCAAAGGGAGACCTTGGTGGGCGGCCTAAAAGGTTCTCCATCCTCAAAGCAGAGATTTCACACATCACGCCAGAGTGTTTACCGATAGCACATGTCCTGGTCTCTCTCCCCCCCCCTTTCATATTGTTAATACATCTTAAAAACATTCTTCTCTCTCTTATTCAATAGTGCCATTGTACACATCACACTGATAATGTTCAGCGTCAAAGAAAATTGCAAAGCTCATAATGAGAAACTAATGAAGCTGAATCTTTTAACGGTCTTAAGACACAAATCTGCAGACGAAGCTATACGACAACTAATAAAATATCACTCTGTCTAAAAACCCAATTCATTTTTCTGCTTTGCGACCATCTTAAACCACACTGACAAGACTCTACTGCAATACCTTCAGTAGAAATTCTATCATGTCAATGGGATAACCCCGTCAACAATTTAGATGTTTTGTTCTGCAGCAATTACATATACCCCTACATAGGGTGTGTTGCAGTAATCCAGACTTGAGGTCACCCATGAAATTTAAAGCCAGCTGGATAGCTCAGCTGGTTAGAGCATGGTGCTGATAATGCCGAGGTTGCAGGTTCAATTCCCGTGAGGGGAATCCTGATTCTATGATTCAAGGCCACCGTGCCCAACATCTAGAGCAGCGTTTCTAAAACTTGGGTCCCCAGCTGTTGTTGGACTAAAACTCCCATAATCCCCAGTCAGCACACTGGGGATCATGGGAGTTGTAGTCCAAAACATCTACAGTGCTACCTCAGTTTTTGAGTGTCTCGGAAGCCGTACGTTTCGGTTTCTGAACGCCAAAAACCTGGAAGTAATTGCTTCCGTTTCCGAACGCGCCTCAGAAGTCGAACGGCTCCTGTTGCGTGTTTTTCTTTTGTTGATTGACAGAGCGCAGCCCGCTCTGTAGTTTATAAACAGCTCCGATTCTTCATTCTAAATTTTCTTGTTAATGATGGATTGTTTCATGTAATGTGAGTGCTGTCGACCCTGCCCTGTGATCTCTTGCAATGAAGGGTGGGCTGCAAATTTGCTTAATAATAATTCTATCACATACAAACATCCTTTCTGCTGCTCTCCTCCGACTCAAAACCCTAAGAATCTCAGCCCAGCCCATCTTTCCTGGAAAAGGCAAGCGAGCTCAGATTCTATTAGAAACAAATTGACCTAGACACACTCTTTGTCCTCACAATAGAGCATTCAGGGGGATCAACCAGCCAAATTTTTTAAAATGACTTTTCTTTTTCTCCAAGGGGGGGGAAAAACCTACGTCTGTAAGAGCTTGAAAGGTCAGAGTTTTTATTAACTCGAACGTGCTTTAAAAAGACATATATTTACAAAGCCTGTGTCATTTCAACCTCAAGGAAAGGATGCACAAAGCAAATTTAAAAGGTGCTCAGGGAATAATTAATTCCTCCAGCATTAAACAACATCACACAAATTATACATTTACAGTTAAATGTGCCTCATTTCCTTTCCCAGTCACCAAAACGTGAACAACTTTTAGCTGCCGAAAATCAGTGAATGGAAAATTGTTAAGAATGGTGCTCCTGTGTGGGTTCTGGTTTTGTTTTGGTTTTTTTGCTTAACCATCAGGAAGAGACTATTTATTTATTTTTTGCTTTTATTGCATTAAGGCTACCCTGGTTAAAGGAACCTCGTACTCAGTTGGCAAGGTAATTCTCCCAATGAGATGGCCTTGCAAACACAAGATCCTCCCTTCTACAAAGGCCAGCCATTGGTCCACCTAGCAGAGCATCATTCGGAGCAGAGGTTTTCAAAGGGTTGTTTGTGAGCGCCACTCAGTTGCGGAAAAAGTCAAGACAGTAGACTGACTTGGCCATGGACTCAATCCCTGATCATAACAACCAAAGCTGATAAAATTAGTGCCAGATTTATGAAGCAGGCTGGCAAGGCCAATGATGTCCGCAATGAGCGGGTGCAGCCTGCTAATTCTTTTCCCAAAATAACTCCCCTTTTAAAGGGAAAAAAGTGGGCCTTTCTTAGCCGGTTGGCTGAGGGCCCACAGTTTCCTTTAAACGGCATTGGTTTTGATAAAAGAAAAGAATATGCAAGTTTGGCAAGTGGTCTGCCAAGACCCCCAGCAATTTTTAAAAGGTTTGCTTTAACTGTGAAGTTTGAGGGTTGCTGTTCTATGCAGATGAGCAATAGCTCTCCAGGGTTTCGGAAAGGATTTTTCCCCAGCCTTGTCTAGAGACGTTGGGATATCGAATGCAGGTGCTCTTCTGCCAAGTTATGGCCCTTTTCCAACACAGCTTATCAGGCAGAAATGTTCCAGGCTTTTGTCCCACTTTCCTTTCCTTTATGGGACGCGGGTGGCCCTGTGGGTTAAACCACAGAGCCTAGGGCTTGCCGATCAGAAGGTCGGCGGTTCGAATCCCCGTGACGGGGTGAGCTCCCGTTGCTCAGTCCCTGCTCCTGCCAACCTAGCAGTTCGAAAGCACGTCAAAGAGCAAGTAGATAAATAGGTACCGCTACAGCAGGAAGGTAAACGGCGTTTCCGTGCGCTGCTCTGGTTTCGCCAGAAGCGGCTTTGTCATGTTGGCCACATAACCTGGAAGCTGTACGCCGGCTCCCTCGGCCAATAATGCGAGATGAGCGCCACAACCCCAGAGTCGGTCACAATTGGACCTAATGGTCAGGGGTCCCTTTACCTTTCTTTATGGTGGGGTGGCATAACCTCCCCAGGTGTAAGAGGGAGAGTAAAGCCAGCAGTCGGTGGCGCCTTTGGGGACTGGTAGCTTGGAAGACAGGAACAGCCAACAAACTAGCTCCCTTGGTAGAGCACGAGACCCTTAATCTCAGGGTCGTGCGTTCGAGTCCCACGTTGGGCAAAAAGATTCCTGCATTGCAGGGGGTTGACCCTGGTGACCCCGCATGGTTGCCTCGCAGTTCTAGGGTTCTGTGAATTCTGAGGCTTAAGGAGCAGGAACGTGATAGGAAGTGCAACCCCCTGGATTGCTTATGAGAAGGGCAGGTTGTTGGGGCAGTGCCCCATTTCTCCAAACAAACCAGGCCCCACTGGCTCAATTTCTATAGAGGGGTTATCCCAGCAGTTAGGGGGCATGGTGTTAAGTTATGGGAGATAAAAAACAGCCCAGTATACCTGAAGGAGCATCTCCACGCCCATCATTCAGCCCGGACACTGAAGTCCACTTCCGAGGGCTTTCTGGCGGTTCCCTCCCTGCGAGAAGTGAGGTTGCAGGGAACCAGGCAGAGGGCCTTTTTGGTAGTGGCACCCACCCTGTGGAACGCCCTCCCATCAGATGTCAAGGAAATAAACAACTACCTGACTTTTAGAAGGCATCTGAAGGCAGCCCCATCTAGGGAAGTTTTTAATGTTTGAAGTTTTATTCTCTTTTTAATGTTCCGTTGAAAGCCGCCAAGAGTGGCTAGGGAGACCCAGCCAGATTTTTTTTTGGGGGGGGGGGTAGAAATAATAAAGTATTAGTATTGGTATTATAAAGCAGAGGTGTTTGTGAGATTCTGTGGGGAAGGATGGGTTGAAAGTAAACTTGTTTTCTCCTGCTCTGGAGGGTAGGACTCAATCCAATGGCTTCAAGTTACAAGAAAGGAGATTCCTACTAACCATCCGGAAGAATTTTCTGACAGTAAGAGCTGTTTGACCATAGGATGGAAGGTTGTGGATTCTCCTTCCTTGGAGGTTTTTAAGCAGAGGTTGGATGGCCATCTGCCATGGATGCTTTAGCTGAAATTCCTGCATTTCAGGGGGTTGGACTAGATGACCCTCAGGGTTCCTTTCCACCTTCCCTGATTCTATGACAAGATTTCCTAGTGGATAAGTCCTTTTCACCACAATTCCTCTTGCAAAAACACTGGATTTGAATTGATCTGTAGGGGTGGCCTGTTCTAAACTAACCCCAACCCCCTAGACACAGGAAGCTGTTGTATACCAAGTCAGACAACTGGCCCATTTAGCTCAGTACTGTCTACACTGGCTGGCAGCAGCTCTCCAGGGTACGAGGCTGGAGACATTCCTACCTAGAGGAGCCGAGGATTCAACTTGGGGGCTTCTGTGTGCAAAAGCAGATGCTTTAGGACTGAGCTATAGCGCTTTCCCTTGGGAAACTTGTGCGCAGAAAGGAGAAAAAGAAGATGGAGCCTTGCGATAAGAGGAAAAAAAAAATATACTGCCCGCAACACAGTTTGGACAGAGATGCTTTGGCAAGTTTCAACAGAAACATACTGTACTTACATGATACAAAGCCAGGACTGTTGATACTGTACCCCAGTGACTGTCGCTGTGACGCCCTGAATTGTATCTGACAAGAGGTGAACTGCAGAAAAAAAAGGGGGGGGAGGAAATTAAATACATTTCGAATTATATTCAAGGACTATCATATATGGAATTACATCTTCATTCAGCCACAAACTATTATCTGAGCTTTTTAACAGGCCGGGTTGCTTTCAGCTGCTCAATGGTCGTGGTATAAAAAGATAAGAAGCATTAAAAGACAAAAAAAAATCTCAATGACACACCATCCTTGAAAACCCCATTGCAGCTTTGAAGTGTGAAGTTTCACCCTCTCTCGAGTTGAAAAGAAAAGAGGAACAATGGCTAATGTGGCTTGGTAGGTTTTCCGAGAGGGTAGGATCGAGTTATTCTCCCTGCTCGTTCCATGTTGCAACTTCGTGCTTAAATGGGAAACGAAACGTTCCGGCCAAGCATGGCTTGAGCCGAAGACACAAGCGGTGTTATGAGAGACAAAAGCAGGGGGAAAATGCTGGAGGCTAATTCAGTGACAAATGAGTGTGTATATACCACCCCGGCTACATATCAGAGAGGTTACATCTGCATTCTATTATGTATATTATCATGCACATGCAATAATTTCAACTCTTTTCATATACGCGATAGCTTTAAAATGACAATGACACAAAACCACAGAAAGTCGTCAGGTACAATTCTACATAGGCATGTTAAAAATAACACATAATTTAGGTGAACTTTGTTTCTTTGCAGGTAAGGAGTCATGCAGGTGAAACGTACAAAAACTGATGACTGGGAGAGGCCGCTGAGACCACTTAACACTGGTCCTGAAAGACCTGTATTGGCTTCCAGTACGTTTCTGAGCACAATTCAAAGTGTTGGTGCTGACCTTGAAAGCCCTAAAAGGCCTCGGCCCAGTATACCTGAAGGAGCGTCTCCACCCCCATCGTTCAGCCCGGACACTGAGGTCCAGCACCGAGGGCCTTCTGGCGGTTCCCTCACTGTGAGAAGTGAGATTACAGGGAACCAGGCAGAGGGCCTTTTCAGTGGTGGAGCCCACCCTGTGGAATGCCCTCCCATCAGATGTCAAAGGAAAAAACAAGTACCAGACTTTTAGGAGACATCTGAAGGCAACCCTGTTTAGGGAAGCTTTTAATATCTGAAGGACTATTGTATTTTAATATTTTGTTGGAAGCTGCCCAAAGTGGCTGGGGAAACCCAGCCAGATGGGCAGGGTAGAAATAATAAATTATAATTATAATTATTATAATTATTATTATTAAAAGTTCCACCAGATTGCATGGAATTGTTCTACCGGTCTTTCGGCATGCAAAATCCCAGCAGTTTATCAGTACCTGTGAGGTTTTGTAAGTTCTTATACTACAGCTCAAGAGGCAGATCACAAATCCAGAGTGGAGTCTCCTCCTAGCAACTCCTGCGGCTGGGGCCAAACATATTGCTCTGCTTTCCTTTGGGCTCACCAGCAAGGCCAAGAGGGGGAACATCCGGGCAGCCTAGGACATACCCATTGCCCAGGGTTTCCCCTCGGGGTGGAGGTGGGGTCAATTTGGGGCTGCTAATGGAGCTGTGGGAATATAAGAATTGCGCCCTACTGGAAAAAGGCAAAACACCCTTGTACTCCAGCACTCCGTTTTCCAGGCAGCCAATCGGATGCTCACAGGAAGCCCTGACCCAAGACGGGGCCTTCTCAGTCGTGGCACCCTGGCTGGGGGAATGCTCCTCCCACCCTCCCAAACATGGCTGGCATCCCCTAAAACCCTTCCTCTTCCTCCAGAATTAGAGGACCCTCGGGAGTGTCTGGACTGCAGGGCGAGCGGAGAAAAGACGAAGCTCTATTGCAAAACTGGAAGTCTAGATTTGGATTCCACCCCTGCTGTATTATTAAGAGGAGCAGGTTAAGTGTTTTATGCTGTTTTGTGGGGTTTTAATGTCAAGCTGGTTGAGTCCATTTATTAGGTAACCTGCCTTAAGAGGGCTCGGCAATGAAGGGGGAGGGAGTGAAAGTTTTACAAATAAATAAAAATGCAAAAAGGTAGCAGCAGCGCAGGAAAACCACCCTGGAAGCTTTGGGATGCGAGAAACTGCCTTATAACATCAGACTATTGGGATCATCTAACTCTTGTGTTGTCGACTCTGACCGGCAGCGAGTCTCCAGGGCTTCTGACTGACGCTCGACCTCGTTCAGCTCAGGCAAATAGGAAGAACTAACAGGTATCTCACCATTCCCTTCTCTGGGGGCCCCCGAATCGGTGAATAAAGTGCTCATGATTTTGTCAAAGTTGCAGCTGGGCTCCGCGTTGTCAGAGTCCTCCGCAAAATGTTTCAGCATCTCCCGCAGGACGTCGTCCAGGGAGGTTGCCGTCTCGTCCAGGATGATGCTGGCCCTGGCCAGGAACCCGTCGAGGTCGCGGTGAGCTCGGACTTCTTCCTCGAAATTCTTTAACTTTAGGTACTGCAACAAAAAGGGGGTGCGCCTTAGAAATGCTTCCCAAAGGTCTGCCCGCAGGGTAACAAGCAGCAGCTCAGGGAAGATGTGGTTTCATTGTCCAAGGTAAGAGAGACTTTCTGCTGTTTATCAGGGCAATGGCTTTTCCCTCCTGCCTTGCCCCAACCCAAAAGCCCTAGCAGCAGCCTTTCCCAGACCATGACAAAAGCAGCTGGGAAAGAGAGAAGAGAATATTTTTAAAAAACACAATTTTGTAAGTTGCGTGTCCTTGTTCCTCGCCAACAATTTATGCAAATATCACTTTGAAACAATCAAGTGCATGGTAGTTTCATTCAAGGAATATGCAGCCAGGCTGAGGTCTTGGGCAGCTCAACCCAGATAGAAGAAGTTGATTTATATATTTATTTTAAAAGAGACTTAAGAGGTTCTGCGCAAGTCACTCTCCTTCGGCCTCAGTTCACCAACTGCTTAATGCGAGTGGACAAAGTCCCATCTCCCAGAAGAGGCACAAGACGACAAAGAGGGCAGACTCCCTTTCATCCTGGATGCCCACCACCTAGGATGGAGCAGGAATCCCCAACAGCGCTGCCCGGCCGGCTGCCCCCTTGGGCACAAAGAGCAAGACCTTCTGGGTTTCAGAGGTGCCTTCCTCTCCACCCAGCAAGCAGAGAAGCGCCTTATGGGATTCCGTGCGTTCCTTGCCCCTAAGCTGCCACAGCCGCACTGAGTGCGGAAGGAAGAGCCTGGGATAGGTTAACAGGCAGGCATATACATCAAAGGGATCGCCCCCTTCGAGGGAGTGGGCTGCAGTGGAAGAATGTCGGCAGAAAAGATTAAAGCTTTAGGAAGGCTGCTTTCATTTGCCAGGCTGCGGAGCTGGCACCGGCATTTGTGAAACAGGAAATCTAACTTTCCTTTACGGTAATTACGCAGTCATCGCCGCACCGTTCGTTGGCCGGGGGGGGGGGCAAATGTTACTATAGCTATACCAAGTCGTAAATAAATACTGGCATAAGCCAGCCAGGATGGGGCAGGAGGGGCCTGTGGAGAGGGCAACCGAGTTATAATTCATAGGTCAGGAAGCGTGATTGCACTAGAAGCAGAAGAGGCTGCTTTGTTCTGGCACAGACCAATGGGCGCCTCCACCTCAATGTTGCCTACATAAAGGGATGGGGAAACCTGTGGCCTTCAGGCTACTGTGAGACTACAACTCCCATCATTCCTGCTCACTAGGCATGCTGGCTGTGGCTGATGGGAGCTGAAGGCTTTCCAAGCTGGAACTGAAATATGCTCTGTGATTTGCCAGGATCAGACTCAACCAAACGTAAGGAGAAGCAAGCCTTCTCTTCCGGAAAGGCAGAGGCGGTGAATGTTTTTGAGCCCAGGGGACGTATTTGCTTCTGGGCAACTTCTCAGGGGCCACATGCCAGCAGTGGGTGGGGCTAGAGGGAAAAGTGGGTGGAGCAAATGCCAACTTTATGCAGTAGGCTATTTTCTGCACATTCACAAACCCCTCTCTTCTCTTTCTCAGATGCATTGCCAGAGTTCAAAGGCCTATTCCAGGCAGGCAGAAACCCTCAAGAAAGCAGGCCGGGGGAGGGGAGAATCTTGACAGCAAGGGGGGGAAAGCAGCTGGATGAGCCCACAATTGACCCCTGGGTCTCTCTTGGAAGGCAGGAATACCCTGTCAGACAGGTGACATATAAATAATAAAATTATATTATTATTATTATTATTATTATTATTATTATTATTATTATTATTATTACCACCATCACCAGCATCATCAAAGGGAGAAGTACTGCACTAAGGAGAGTGAACATCATTATTGTTTCAGAAGAATATCAAACTTTAGGGTATTAGGTGAACAGATTTTTAGAGACAGCCAAGAGACGCACATTTCCTCTACTCTACGGAAAAGGGAATGGCTGGACAAAGGCTAAGCACCTTTCTCCACTGAGAGTGTGTTAACGGCAAGTTATTCTTAAAAGACAACCATAATAAATAAACACAATTGTACCTACTTTTCTTGATGTGTGTAATAAAACGCACCCAGCACCTTCGCTTTCTGCTGGAAAAGAAGAGGAAAAGTTGCAATTGTAGGTTCGCAACACACCTAGGAAAAAACCCCAGCTTTGTGATCCATGTTTTCGTGTTTAAATGTTCATCCCATTTCATCTCAGAAAGGCCAGCTACTGGGCCAAACTACATATTACGGTGTTTGAGAGCTCTTGGTGCAATTTTCTTTCTGTGGAAGCAGCTTCCATTTGGGTTGAGCTATTGAGGTGGCTCTAACTTTTCCCCACTGCGCTGCGCCCCCAAATCTGGTTTATTCCAACTCGCTGCTAACCAAGAATATGAAACCTTGCATTCCATGGTTAATAACAGCTTGGTGGAGAGCTGATCAGGATCTCCACCACCACTGGGTCAGAGCACACTTGGAGCCCTGTGTCCAGTTCTGGAGGCCCCAATTTAAGAAGGATGTTGAGAAGCTGGAATGTATGCGGAGGAGGGCAACCAAGAGGATCAAGGGGCTGGAAACCAAGACTTGAGAGGGATGATCACAGGAGCTGGGTATGTTTAGCCTGGGAAAGAGGAGACTGAGTGGAGATAGGATAACCACCTTCAAATATATCATGGAAGAGGGAGCAAGCTTGTTTTCTCCTGCTCTGGAGTGGCTTCATGTTACAAGAACCAGTGGCTTCATGTTACAAGAACCAGTGGCTTCATGTTACAAGAAAGGAGATTCCAACTAAACATCAGGAAGAACTTTCTGACAGTAAGAGCAGTTTGACAGTGGAGCGGACTCCCTTGGAAGGTGGCCGATTCTCCTTCCTTGGAGATTTTTCAGCAGAGGTTGGGTGGCCAGTTGTCATGGATGCTTTTGTTGAGATTCCTGCATTGCAGGACCATCAGCAGCGGCAGAGTTATGGGTGCCCAGGAGGGTTGGCTTGCCCCGGGCGGCACTTGACCTGGCCGGCACACACCCAGGACACAATCACTCCCGCCAGTGCCGGATTTACGTATAAGCTAAACAAGTTATAGATTAGGGCCCCACTCTCTTGGAGGCCCCCCAAAAAATTAAAGGGAGAAAAAACTGGATGTACATTTCCAAAATATAAGATAAAAAACAAATGAAATAAAACCTACATACAGCAACAGTGTTTTGTTTTGTGTAGGCTCCTGTGATGTACCGGTAAGTCATGGGCCCCGCCTGCTAGCCTGCTCCCTAAAATATCACTGATTTGCTCATTTCTATATATAGGGTGCCTATATTCTGCATGTGCAAATGGCTTTAGATACCTATTACTGTGGTACCTCGGTTTATGAACACAATTGGTTCCGGAAGTCTGTTCATAAACTGAAGCGTTCATAAACTGAAGCGAACTTTCCCATTGAAAGTAATGGAAAGTGGATTAATCTGTTCCAGGCGGTCCACGGAGTACTTAAAATGAAGTGTTCATAAACTGAAGCAAACTTTCCCATTGAAAGTAATGGAAAGTGGATTAATCCATTCCAGACGGGTCCGCGGAGTACTCAACCTGAAGCGTACTTAACCCGAAGCATGGGTGTATTGGTTCCGGAAGTCTGTTCATAAACTGAAGCGTTCATAAACTGAAGCGAACTTTCCCATTGAAAGTAGTGGAAAGTGAATTAATCCGTTCCAGATGGGTCAGCGGCGTTCGTAAACCAAAAATTTGTAAACCAAGGTGTTCATAAACCGAGGTTCCACTGTATGTCCATAAATTACCATATAGCATCTATTCAACACAAAAAACCAGCGACAATTTGTTGTCGGCAAAGGACCCCATTACCTTCAGTAGCTTAGGGCCTCATCAAACCTAAATCTGGCTCTGCCTCACCCCCATGACATAGAGCTCGCATGCATCTCCCAGACACCGGCAGGACTTCCTAAGTCGCTGGCCCTCAGGATCCCTTCCAACTCTTCTACAATTCCATGCTTCTTATAAAATGAAAATGACTTTGAGAGCTCCAAGGGTACGCCTCTTTTTATCGCATTGATGATGATTTGCGCTCACGGTGCTTTCAAGGCAGTTAGATGCGATGCTGCTTTTAACCAGGCCTTTGGTTGACCTGATTGACATCCTATACCCTTTTAAAATGTGGCTCCTTTTTTGGGGGGGGGTGTTATTGGGTTATTGTTTTTATTTTGATTTTATATATTGTGATCTTTTCTGTCAGCTGCCCTGAGACCTCTGGGTATAGGGCAGTATATAAATTCAACAAATAATAATAATAATAATAATAATAATAATAATAATAATAATAATAAAACACTGCACCTGCGAAGGTTTTGGGGCAGACACAATGATTTGTTTCCAATCAGGACATGCCTCTCACTCGCTGCTGAAATCCTTGAACTCCTTATAGCACCCGTTTCAGGGTTTCAATCTCCACCCATTCCTGGCTTTTTCTTTTTTTTGGCACTATATAGCAGATTGCAAGAGGCTGGACTGGATGACCCTTGGGGCCCCTTTCCAACTCTACATTTCTATGATCTGTGAAGACAGACCGGCCTTCACAGCTTTCCCGTGTGAAGTGGTAAATATATGTTTTGGCCCCGTTTCAAGAACGATCGCATGCCAGCCATTCTGGCTCAATACCCCTTGCACTTCTTATTGTTTCATAAATACAGTTTCTTAAAAACCCCACCAACCTCTCGTGACGTGCATTAAATTCCTAGGGGTTGCAACTGGCTATTCATCAGCCTTGCAGCAAAAATGCCTGCCACTTGCTGAAGAAATATTGAATCGGATATGCTGACAGGAGCGGAACTGCTAACCACAGTCTTGTCTTGTCTTCCTTCAGAGAATAACATACATTTCCCCCCTCCTGTTGTCTTTTAAAAAAAAACACCAAAACCTGATGTGGAGAAATCCAATAAAAATATGCAAATAATTAGATGCAATCCAAGAGGAATCTAGCATGGCTTTGCTGACGAATCAAAATCTGCCTTCCCAAAACCTGAGTGGCAGAATGCCCAACCCATTAGTGTAATTATATGCTAACTTGGGCATGGGATTTATGAAGGATTTGGGGTTGGGGTGGGGGTACAAGTTTCAGATGGTTGAAAAGACCAAGTTCATCAATGGGCAAATTGGGAGGACCAGACTTAAAATTAGGAAGAGATGAATGGGGAACATTGGAAACATGCCTTATGCAGAGTCAGGTGGTCAGTCTTCTTGCCTATGCCATAAGCCCTGCTGTGGCTGCCGGGACCATGTAACACCGGTCCTGAAAGACCTACATTGGCTGCCAGTACGTTTCCGAGCATCATTCAAAGTGTTGGTGCTGACCTTTAAAGCCCTAAACGGCCTCGGTCCAGTATACCTGAAGGAGCATCTCCACCCCCATTGTTCTGCCTGGACACTGAGATCCAGCTCCGAGGGCCTTCCGGCAGTTCCCTCGTTGCAAAAAGCCAAGATACAGGGAACCAGGAAGAGGGCCTTCTCGGTGGTGGCGCCCACCCTGTGGAACGCCCTCCCATCAGATGTCAAGGAAATAAACAAATTATCTGACTTTTAGAAGACGTTTGAAGCCAGCCCTGTTTAGGGAAGTTTTTAATGTCTGATGTTTTATTGTGTTTTCAGTATTCTGTTGGGAGCTATCCCGAGTGGCTGGGGAAACCCAGCCAGAGGTGCAGGGAATGAATTATTATTATTATTATTATTATTATTATTATTATTATTATTATTACTACTACTACTACTATTACTACCACTACTACTGTACTACTACTATTATTTTTTATTTTTCTATTTATTTTTTATTTTTCTTATTTTCAGTTATTTCACATTGCATGTTAATTGCCATACACCATCATCATTGTACATAACATGATATATTATTTCTGCAAATTCCCCACATCTAACCCTTCAACCACCTCCCCTTATACCCAAATGCCCGTGCCACTTCCTTCACCTAGATGCGTGATATCCAACTTCTTACTTAATAAAAGCCTCTAACATTCTGTTCATTTTTATTCATTACGATATTCATTCATCTATTAAAAAAAGAAAAAGAGAGGAAAACATAACTTCTTAACTTAATGGGTCCAGTCCATACTTATCTAGGGATTTCTAATACTGTAGAATGATTTTGTACAATATATTCTTCAACACATTTCCATTCCTTTCTTAATTTTTGTTTTAATTGCAATCTGATTGATGCTGTCATCTTGACTAGTTCAATATATTCGCAAAATTTGATTTGCCACTCTGAGATTGAAGGAGTCTCCTCACTCTTCCAGTTTTTGGCCACCAGTATTCTAGCGGCTGCTGTAGCATACAAAAAAACTCTTATCCTTATTACTATTATTATCATCGCCATCGTTTTCATCATCATCACCCGGCCAATAGTCCATCTAGTCCAACATCCTGTTCTCACAGTGGCCAACCAGATGCCTCATTAGGGAACCCCAAAAAGCAGAATCTGTGCACAGAATCTGTGACTTCCAGCAACTGGTATTCCGGAACACTGATGCCTCCAACTGGGGAGGCACAGCAGAGCCATGCAGTGAGGAGCTCCCTTCTGCCTGTGAAAGAACCGCCGACCAAGGGCTCAGAACGGTTGCTTTCCCTCCGCCTCGCAACCACCTCTGGTCCGGTCAACACTTTGAGCATCCATGCACCCATTATGTGCTCCGATGCACAAACCAAGGACCAGTTCCACGAGGAAGTAGACCAGGCTTCCAGGACGGTCCCAGATAGGGTTGCCAGACTCAATAGTGGACAGGACTTCTTCTGTGCCTTTAATTGCCCTGCTCTCTTTTGAGTCTGGAAACCTTAAAGAGAAACCAGCAGACCCTTTGTTTAATTTCCAAGCAAAGGGTCTGCTGGTTTCTCTTTAAGGTTTCCAGACTCAAAAGAGAGCAGGGCAAATCAAGGCACAGAAGAAGTCCTGTCCTCTATTGAGTCTGGCAACCCTAGTCACAGATTGCGAAGACCTCTTCCTGGCTGGGAGGCGAGCATGAATGAGTATGGACAAAGGCTGTTTGAGCTGTCCCCTTATCACAGCTTCTGCATCACAAACACCTTCTCCACCAAGGCAAAACACCGAGTGTCCCGGGGTACCTAAACTGCGCACGCACGTATTCCTAATGCAGCCTGCCCCGCCTTACAGGGCTGTGCTGAAGATTGCTAAAGCCAGCTTCCCCAACATGGTGCCCTTCAACTGTTCTGGACTCTAATTTCCATCAGTCAACACACACAGCCAATAGCCAGGATGATGGGAGGGAGCTCTGGTCCAAGATACCTGGAGGGCGCCAGGTGATTCAAGGGGTGCAAGATATACTCTAAAACACTTGAGATGCAGTGAAGAGCTGCTTAGCTCTGATGACATTATACAACTGATGCCATAACTTTTTTTCTTTGCCTGTTTTCATACTTCTAAAGCAGCTCTCATTACTGGAGCCGAGCAAGCTGTTAAGAGATTTCTACCCAGGATCTCTCTCCTAGGTCAGGATTAGTCATCTGTTCCTATTTGCAGAAAGAAAACACAAATACCTAATTGGAATCATACTTAAAAATAGGTAAATAGCTCACACCTAAATCTGGGGGGGGGGGACCAAAAACTGGTCTGTGTTGAGTTCATCTCTTTTGCCTTTTCTGAGCTTTTAAGACCACCTCGTTATGATTCATATATATATATATATATATATATATATATATATATATATATATTTCAGGGATGCGGCTGAGACCTGCTGCAGATGCCAGCAACATGTGGCAAGGGAGAGAAACAAATGGGATCCCAAGAAATTACAACCTCTGCCAAACCCCGGAGAGCTTATAAGCAGGTGTCTGGAAGCCCATGTTATGTTGAAGGAGGTGTGAAAATCCAATAAGGTTTCCATCGCCCTTTTGGGTCCCTCGCTGAGCCTGGCTGAGCTCTTTCCTTTGCATGTGTGCCAAAGAGACGGCTGTGTTGCCATCGCCAGTTCTCAAAAACAGCAGCCCCTTTCGCTTTCTCATCGAAGGAACCCGCTGCATCCCCTGAGCCGTGGCTATTTCACTTCTCACCCAGCGGCAGAGCAGGCGGGGCTGAGATTTCCAACCCCCTGGAAGCCGCAGGTTTCATCGCACCCCACAATAACGTGCTCATTCTGTCAGACAGGGAAGGGGAAAAATCCCATGCTCCAATGTGCATCGAGCACCTGCATTCTGAAGTGTATACGAGGCTCAGGGGCAATTAAACTTAGACCGTTTTGGGTGGACCTGCCAGGCGATGCTAGAAAACGCAAGGAGGGCCTGCCCGCAAGACCACTCCCAGATCCTGTGGTCTCCAGCAGCTGATGCTCAAAAACGCAAAATAAATAGCAAAAACAGACAGACCTCAGCGTAGCACTCAAAATGGAAGTGTGGCACTCAAAACGGAAGTGCAACACTCAAAATGGAGCACGCCCGGCTTCCGAAAAAAGTTCGCAAACCGGAACACTTACTTCCAAGTTGTTTGAGCACCAAGGCGTTTGAGAACCAAGGTACCACTGTAATTGCAACTTAAAAAGAAATGCAACGAAAACAACCACAGAGAAGGAATATGGTACCCAGGTTGCCCGCATCCCTGCTCGGTCGGGTGTCGAGGTGCTTGCAATAGATGAGAAACTTCCACCATGGTCCCTTAAAGCCAGACTTGTCCTGGGCAGCTATCGCAGGAGGGGACGGCTTCCGGTAGAAGACTATTCCCTTGGCAGCCATTCAAACAGAGGACTGCCCTCTGCAAAGGAGGACACATGGGCACCCTGAGACCAGAGCTTGCCTTATTTGAGCACTGGAAGGAATCTCTAGACCAGGGCAGCGCCCGGCCTCCCCATATACACGGCAGCCTCTTCTGAAAACTTTACAGAGAGCAGACCGTTTTGACTTTCCCCTTGCTCATTCGGGGTTTACCCTGGCCCATCTGAAACAAAACCCTCCGGCCTCTGAGCTCAAAACTGCATGCGAGAATTGCGCACAAGCGTTCCAAAGGCTTTTAAGGCGGGCAAGCGAAGTTCCTAAGAAACATTTAAATTCTTTTTTTTTCCCCTTCTCAAACTGCCCTTGTCAACCAGGAAGCACGGACAAGAGGCATAGCCTATCAGGGAACACAATTGGCGCATCCATTTTCCATTCTCGGAGTCGGAAGCGCTCAAGTGGCCGGCATCCCACCCTGACATCAGGGTTTCTAAAATAGGATTTATCAGATGGAGCTCGTGGGGCCGGCATTGTGCCTGGCGACATGAAAAGGGCTTTGCTATTAATGTGAGGAAATGCAACTATTGTATGCAGAGTGATACCCATGTAGTCCCAGACCACTTGTCTCTGGACGGCTCTCTCTCTGGAATTCCTTGGCGCCGCCAGATTGGGCTCCTTCTTAAATCCATGCAACCCCTCCTTTCAGGGGGGAAAAATTATCTTAGCAGTGGGACCCACCTCCTGCCCTCGCCCCCCCCCACATTTTGGAAGCTCTCGCTTGCCGGTTAAGTTTCCCGACGGTTTGCCCCGGGTGTGCCTGCGTTGCGTCTGGAGGGCTTTTCAGGAAACTGTCGATTCAGTATCTCGGAACGGTCTATTGTGTCGAGGGTGGGACAACCCTTATTAAAGGTGGGTGTTTGTGTGCAAAAAAGTGTAAAGGCTGCCCCATTATTACAGCTAAACAAAGCCACATCCTGCCTTCCAACTGGCTCTTCACCAAATTGCTACCACCGAGAAAATAATAATAATGATTTAGGAAAAGCTTTTATTTCTTGTTTTTGACCTCAGGCACAGATGCACGGAGAAGCATTTGCCATTAGGAAATAAGCCAGCTAGTAAAAAGAGTGAGCACAGACGGGGGAAATAAAAAATGACTTGTCCTTGGTCCCATCTTGCTCAGTATTGTCTACACAGACTGGCAGCAGCTCTCCAGGATTCCAGATAGGGCTCTCTCCCAGCCTTTCCTGGAGATGTCGAGATTTGAACCCGGGCTCACGTTTCAGTTTCCCCACAGAAAGCCCCTCAGACTCAGCTTCTCATTTTGCTAAAGGAGATGTACAATGAGCTGAAGATGGCCGAGGCAAGGACATTTCAGGTGTCTCTGTGTCTGGGTATGCACACAAATATTTCTAGTTGCTATTTGGTTAATGCTGATATTATTTTACAGCATTGAAACTCCCATATTGATTTGATAATCGTATAATAGGGATTTTGCTGGAACTGCGATGTTTAGCTTATTGTTTTAGTTGCTGCTTTGTTGATAGTGTTTAGAAGTGTTAAATGACTGATGTTTTAATGTATTTTAAATCTTTTGTTGGAAGCCGCCAGGAGTGGCTGGGGAAACCCAGCCAGATGGGTGGGGTATGAATAAAAAATTATTATTATTATTATTATTAATCGCAAATGTTTTACTGATTATTTGTCAATTATTTTATATGAGTCATTATTATTTTATATGATTTATTATTGCTTTGTATGATTTGGGCTTTACTTGTGATGCCCAATTATGCCTTTGGGCAGGGTGCAGCTTGACTTACTTTCCTTTGTATAAAACAAGCCCGAAGGCGGCCCCCAACCTGCTCACAGGTCCTTGTATGATCAGTGGAAACAGTTGATCCCGGCAAGTATTAACCACTCTCAATTCCAACCTGATAAATTGCCACCTGCCCGAATTTTAACTTGTCTGAATTAATTTTAAGATGTATTTTAATTAATTGATGTCTCATTTTTATGCATTCTGTGTTGTTTTTATGATGTTAGCCACTCTGAGCCTGGCCTCAGCCAGGGAGGGCGGGATACAAATAAAATTATTATTATTATTAATTATTGCTTGTAAGCTGCTTTGGGATTCCTTTAAACAGTGGAGTAGAAATACAATCAATCCATCAATCAATCAATCAAATTGTGCTGTGGAACGAGCAATGGCGTCACCACCAAATAACTTGTGTTTTCCTCCTGGCACTGGTTGCCTAGGACAGGCACGTCCAACAGGTAGATCGTGATCGACTGGTAGATCACTGGACGTCTGTGGTAGATCACTGGCTCTCCCCAAAGAAGCTAAACAACTTTCGCTCCCCTTAAAAAAAAGCCCTGCAACCCCCCAAAACAGGGCTTTCCTCCTCCGTAAAAAAGCTCAACAATTTGACCTGAACCCCCCCAAAAAGACCAGGGCTTTCCATCCTAAGAAAAGCTCAACAACTTTGACCTGAACCCCCCAAAAGGGAATAGATCACTGCCAGTTTTTAACTCTGTGAGTAGATCGCAGTCTCTTGGGAGTTGGCCAATGAAAAACACTTGCAAGTCCAGGGCACAGGAATTACCCACAGCAGACACCCTGTATCTGAAAGACACAATGTGTGAATCAACCCTCAGAGTCTTAAGTTCCAAAGGTTGGATGGCTATCTGTCTTGGATGCATTGCAGGAGGTTGGACTAGATGACCCTTGATGTCCTTTCGAACTCTACAATTCTATGATTCTAAATAGCTGTGTTATTCTCCTAAAAAGGTAAAGGGACCCCTGACCATTAGGTCCAGTCGTGACCGACTCTGGGGTTGCGCGCTCATCTCGCATTATTGGCCGAGGTAGCCGGCGTATAGCTTCCAGGTTATGTGGCCAGCATGACAAAGCCGCTTCTGGCAAACCAGAGCAGCACACGGAAACGCCGTTTACCTTCCCGCTGTAGCGGTTCCTATTTATCTACTTGCATTTTGACGTGCTTTCGAACTGCTAGGTTGGCAGGAGCTGGGACCAAGCAACGGGAGCTCACCCCGTCACAGGGATTCGAACCGCCGACCTTGTGGTCAGCAAGCCCTAGGCTCAGTGGTTTAACCACAGCGCCACCTGGGTCCCTATGTGTTATTCTCCTACCTTTGAGCAAAAACGCTCAGATCTATGGTAATTCCCTGTATTTTTCATTCTGCTGGAATGTTGTAGTAGTTACTATACACAGAGCTACTTCCTTCCAACGATAAAGCTATCACAAACCTGCAGACTCGACAGATACCTTCCTAAGGACTAGTAACTTCTCAGGCACATAAAATTTCACACGGTTCTACGAATCCACCTTTGCTCTTAAGACATGGAAGTGGCCCCAGAAACCTGAGAGGCAGACTCAGGTCATATTTCTGAATACTCTTATCCTCCCCCACAGTACTCCAGGTGAGGTCTGACCAGAGCAGAATACAGTGGTACTATTACTTCCCTTGATCTAGATCAGGCATCCCTAAACTTCGGCCCTCCAGATGTTTTGGGCTACAATTCCCATCATCCCTAACCACTGGTCCTGTTAGCTAGGGATCATGGGAGTTGTAGGCCAAAACATCTGGAGGGCCGCAGTTTGGGGGTGCCTGATCTAGATGCTATACTCCTATTGATGCAGCCCAGAATTGCATTGGCTTTTTTTAGCTGCTGCATCACACTGTTGACTCATGTCAAGTTTGTGGTCTACCAGGACTCCTAGATCCTTTTCACATGTACTGCTCTCAAGCCAGGTGTCTCCCATCCTGTATTTGTGCCTTTTATTTTTTTTGCCCAAGTGTAGTACTTTACATTTCTCCCTGTTAAAATTCATCTTGTTTGCTTTGGCCCAGTTGTCTAATCTGTTAAGGTCATTCTGAAGAGTGATCCTGTCCTCTGGGGTATTAGCCACCCCTCCCAATTTGGTGTCATCTGCAAACTTGCTCAGGATGCCCTCAAGCCCATCATCCAAGTCATTGATAAAGATGTTGAATAAGACTGGGTCCAAGACAGAACCCTGTGGAACCCCACTAGTCACTTCTCTCCAGGACAGATGGGGACCCTTCTTATGTTTTCATTTATTTTGGTATTTAAAAATATTCAGCCTGGGGGTAGCTAGGTGCCAGCTTGCTGCAGTATACCAAAAGCACCTCTCAGACACGAGAACTAAGCACTGAGCAAAAACTAGACATGCCTCCTGAGCACAGATAAAAATTTAGCATTTAAAGATTAGCAAAGCAAGATGTTTCGTTTCGTTTTGACAAATGGTGTCAATCACGCCAAAAAAGAATGTCTGCCTCTGGCAATGTTTCAGCACTCCTTGTGAAAACGTTTAATTATTGCAATTGCCCTCACTTGCTGTTAGCTGCATCATCTTGCGGATCAAATCTGATTGGCTATGTAGTATTTTGACATGTTCCCTGATTGGCTGGGACATCCATGGACCAATATAGCCAAGGGAGAAATCAGCCACCACCAAAATGGACAACCCTTAACAGGCCTTAGCCTTCCTACCTCAACCAAAATTGCCAGTTTTTGCAGGAAACTGGGACACATTTGTGTGCAGCTGTGGAGTTCAATTAATCATTAATTTCAGAATGTGGCAGCAGCAGTCTAATGGGCAACAACAATAATATTTGAACAGCCTGTGTGCTTAGATTAAATTCGAATGCATTGCATTTTTAAATTGCTCTTCTACAGTGCATAATGATTTGGAAGAGATACTTTAGAAACTAAGTGTGTCGCGCAATTTCTAGGAAGCACTAACACCCAGAGAAATTTATATTTTAACAGCTTTCTGGAGAATGAGGTTGCATGAATCATACCTACGAGCCCGTGCATAGAGAGCGGAGGGCTTCAAATTTTATTTAACACTTCGTTGTTCGAAGCGAGTCTCTGATACGTGCAGTGCTTCTGTGCAAACCGTTCCCAAGAAATTGCTATCAAAGCGATACCAAACCTTCAAGTAGGAATTTCTCCCTTCCATCAAATGATGGATGTGAGCACTTGGCCAATGAACCCCAAACAAAGTCTTTGGTCCGGTGAGCGAGAGAGTCTGTTCCACTCTCTCTTTACCACCAGAACGTTCTTCCCGATGTTTAGTCAAAATCTCCTTGCTTGTAACTTGAAGCCTTCGGTTCGAGTTCTACCCTCCAGAGTGGGAGAAAACAAGCTTGTTCCCTCTCTCAAGTGACAACGCTTGAGATGCCTCTCGGTCTCCTTTTTTTTCCTGGTTAAACATATCCAATTCCCTCAACCGTTCCTTATCAGGCTTGGTTTTCGGACCCTTGATCACCTTGGTTGGCCACCTCCGTACATGTCCCAGCTTGTCCACATCCTTCTTCAATTGTGGCGCCCAGAACTGGAAACAATAGTGCATGTGTGGTCTGACCAAGGCACAATAGAGCAGTACTTCCTTTGGCCCTGTCGATGCAGCCTAGAATAGCACCAGCTTTATTTGCTGCTGGATCACACTGTTGACTTGTGCTAAGCTTGTGGTCCACTAAGATCCCTAGATCCACAAGACCAAGACAAAATATGGAATGGCCCTTACCAGCAGCCCTAAGAGCCCAGCAGAGTTTAGGAAGAAGAGTAACAGGAAGGGTAACGTGATATTTTAGAGCACATGAGCCAACTCGTAGGGACTGAGGTCCTTTCAGCCCCACCAATAAAATATTGGTGAGGGTCCAAGCCTCCCCCAGATTGATGGGCATTGCCATTCAAAAGGTTTGTGATCAATGATGTGGGGGGCGGGGCTTATCTGCACCCCGCAATATTTTATTCAAGTTGGTCTCCGTTTTGGAGAACGGATTGTCAGTTTCTAGACCTGCACCTTCTCCAAAGTGTGCCCCCCACTCTCATGCACTGTTGTTATTCACTTGGGGAAACTTGCAAACTGCTTAATCAAAAAGAAATACAGTCATATCTTGGTTCTCAAATGGCTTAGTTGACGAACAAATCAGCTCCCAAATGCCAAAAACCCGGAAGTAAGTGTTCCTGTTTTCGAACATTTTTCGGAAGCTGAATGTCCGACGTAGCTTCCGCTTGAGTGCAGGAAGCTCCCGCAGCCAATCAGAAGCAACGTCTTGGTTTCTGAATGGTTTTGGGAGTCAATTGGATTTCCGGAACAGATGAAGTTCGAGAACCAAGGTTCCACTGTACATCTCTTGGCAGGGTATATAAAGAGACCATCTATGATGCACAGATAGAAATCAGTAGTGTATATATAACTAAATGATGTGTCTGGGTAGCCTTCCTGGCATGGAGCGACATTTTTAGAAGAAGTCGTAAAACAGCATAGCAAAGGTGCCTGTCCAATGTTAACAGCCAGGCAGTTCCAGGCAGTGCTCAGGTCCTGCTCAGAGTTTTTCCATCACGGCATCTGGCTGGCCTTTGGCCTGATCCGGCAGCCGGACTCTTCTCTGCACTGCAAGACAGACGCCTCACAGCTGTGGTCCAAGCATTATACGATCCATGTTTGGGTTTAGCAGGTGATGGGAGTCACGTAACTTGTAGCTTCCGAAAGCAGCAAGGGAAACGGCCTTAGACCAGCCGGGGAAGGCTAAGAGCAAGGGGCCGGCATCCTCTATTCATTCCGGCGAGGGTTTTTTCCTCTGCAGTCGAACAATGCTAATTCACAAGGGCAGGATTTTTCAAATAGCAGAGAGGCGAATAATGGCACAATCGATTGCGTAAACAGAATAGCAAGACACGGACACAGCGGGGGCACAATGAGCAGGCAGACATTCTGGCATTCCTCCATGCACACCCCGACGGGAAGGTGCTAAATTTAGCTGCCCCTAATTTTGCCTCGCCTCGCCCTGCATCCACCTCCCCACCCAACCCCCCCGGGGGCCGTCGGGCTTATTGCATTGTCAGCGTAACTCAAGGTGCAGCGAGAAAGCGCCTCGTGTTGCAAGGAGAAGGGTGGAAAGATATACACTGCAGTTTGTGGGAGAGAAATGTAGCAGAAACTATTACAGAAGAGCCAAAAGGTGGTTTCTCCCTAGACGGAGAAGGGCAACCTAGCCAGAGAGAGAGTGGTGACACCTGGCTTGAGAGCAGTACATGTGAAAAGGATCTAGGAGTCTTGGTAGACCACAAACTTGACATGAGTCAACAGTGTGATGCAGCAGCTAAAAAAACCAATGCAATTCTGGGCTGCATCAATAGGAGTATAGCATCTAGATCTAGGGAAGTAATAGTACCACTGTATTCTGCTCTGATCAGACCTCACCTGGAATACTGTGTCCAGTTCTGGGCACCACAGTTCAAGAAGGATACTGACAAGCTGGAACGTGTCCAGAAGAGGGCAACAAAAATGGTCAAAGGCCTGGAAACGATGCCTTATGAGGAACGTCTTAGGGAGCTGGGTATGTTTAGCCTGGTGAAGAGAAGGTTAAGGGGTGATATGATAGCCATGTTCAAATATATGAAAGGATGTCATATGGAGGAGGGAGAAAGGTTGTTTTCTGCTGCTCCAGAGAAGCGGACACGGAGCAATGGATTCAAATTACAAGAAAGAAGATTCCACCTAAACATTAGGAAGAACTTCCTGACAGTAAGAGCTGTTCGGCAGTGGAATTTGCTACCAAGGAGTGTGGTGGAGTCTCCTTCTTTGGAGGTCTTTAAGCAGAGGCTTGACAGGCATATGTCAAGAATGCTTTGATGGTGTTTCCTGCTTGGCAGGGGTTTGGACTGGATGGCCCTTGTGGTCTCTTCCAACTCTATGATTCTATGAGAGAGATGCGCTACACAGTGTCACAGAAACATACGAAAGTGCTTTATGGCAAATCAGAGCACTGGTCCATTTAACTCAAGTGTGGCCTATATTGACTGGCAGCAGTTTTCCAACTGAGCTACTGTCATGAACTGTCTGGATGGCAGAGGAGTGGGAAGGGAGGCACCTGCTGGGAATTGCCGGGGGAAGAAAGTTCAGAGCCAGGGGATTAGTGGTGGGTCGACAACGCATCGGAGGGAGAAGAGGGAGGCAGTCTGGGGGGAAGAGGTGTCAGAAGAGGCAGCAGGGTTTCGTGAGCTGAGAGAGTCTATGACAGAGAGCAGTCCAGAATCAGAGGCAAAAGCAAAGTTTGGAGAATGGGGGTGGGGCCAAGAGGCAGAGATGAGGCTGAAGAATCCAGGGAGTCTCCCCTTCCTGCTGCAACCAGCTCCCCTCCCCAGTGGTCTCCCAGAACCGGAAGAGGTATGAAGCAGGAGGAGCAAATTCAGTCATGGCGGCATAGTCTCAAGATTGCTTGGAAAGGAGGAGACTTAGGGAACAGTGGGAAGGCGAGGATCTTCAGTCTCCACAACAGGGGCAAGATCTACCAATTCGAGTTGCTGAGCTCACTAGGCCTGACCTCCTGCATCAACCTTGTTTCCGTGAGTAAACAGTTAACTTCACTGACGCTGTGTGATTTCTTGCTGACCTGCTCCTGACAGCTACAGCCTTTTCTTTCAATTTTAAGAACAAAGGAGTGCTTTATACTGAACCAGGCCATTGGGGCATCTAGCTGACTGGCACCAGGGGTTCAAATGGGGGTTACCAATGTGATGCCCAAGGGCACATCTGCAGAGGCCTTTCCTGGTGCCCACTTGCCCTGCCTTTCCTCTTGCCGAAATTAAGCTGGAAGGCAGCATTCTGTTGCAGGCAACTGAAGAGGTTGTGGTGTGTGCTTGGTTGCAGTGTTGTGTGTGTGTGTGTGTGTGTGTGTGTGTGTGTGTGTGCAATTCTCACAACAGTTTCTCCCATCTGGAAATGTATCCGTAGGCCCAAAATGTTTGACAACCCCTGGCACGGAACGAGATTTCCCAGAAGCTCAGGCACCTGCTGTTGGGCTAACACAGTCAGCAAACAGCGCAGATGGAAGCGAAGACAAGCGGGATGTTATGGGGGAAATTAGGTATTGTAAAAATGATGCAGACGACTCTTTGCGCCTCTGTTGTGCCCGTGCTTTGTTCTCCTCCTGATGCGATCAACTGTACCATTATAAACCTCGTTGTGTATAGAAACATGACACAAATGTGCACGTAAACAGAGTTTCAAACAAAAACTGTCCATGTCTTCTGCAAATAGAAAGCAGCCCGTGTCTTCAAAATGGACTCCCAGCAGGATGCCACAGACATCCATCTGTAGCCTTAGGTGTTTTTTTTGGGGGGGGGGGAGATCGTTCTGTTAAGTCTTAACACTTTTTGAAGCTAATTCAGTGTTTCCCAACTTTTTACAAATCTCTCTCTGGGAAGATGGAAGTTTTTTCCAAGTGTGCCAGGAAAAGGATATTTTAGTAAGCGCAGCCTCTTTAGCCCTGTCTCTCCCTCTGCTTAGGCTAGTCCACCCAGTCTCGGTGCAACTTGTATTAGTCGCATGGTCACACCTACAGAAGTGAGGCCAATTCCTGTTTGAGTTCAATAAACACACCCCAAAGAGTCTTCCCCTTTTGAACACTCATGCGCCGTCACACAATCAAGTCTTCTAACATGTGCCAAGACGACTGCCTTGTGCAAAATGAGAAACGGCCCCATTCTTGTTCGTACAACACTGTAAACCATGGTTAAGCTTAACTACGGTTTAAAGGTGAATGCACAGCCTGCTGGTGCACGGGGAGAAGATTACAGCGGCTACTTGGAGTTGAGACGTGTTTTGGTTTAGTGTTAACATCCAAACTCAGGCTTGTTGGGAGAGAGACAAACCATGAGCCTGGGCTCAGATACAAGGTTCAATCAAACCATGGTTTAGTTGCCAGTAGCGTGGCGGCAGCGGCAGGGACCAGGGAAGGAGGGGTGATTTTCTCCGCATCACCAACACAATGGTATCCACCTTTAAGCCATCGTTCAGCTTAGCTGCAATTTAAAAAGTGATGTGCAAACCAGGCAGAGAGAGAGAGAGAGAGACCAAGATGGTCTCAGGTAAGAAGCAGGTGGCATCCTTACCTGTAACATTCTGCTGTACATCCAAGTTGACATTCACAAAGAACCTGATGCTGTCCCCGGAGACGATTGAGGAATTTACGGTGTCAAAAAGTTCTTCACCCCCGACTTCTTCTTTGTTCTCACAGCCATCGTCCGTATCACACTTAAGGTAGCCTGCAACAAGAGAGAGTCTGTTTTATTGCTCACTCTCCGCCACACATCTCAGGGATCAGGGAATCAAAGCAAAGTCTATTCAAGGTGTTTTTGCAAAGGCAGAACAAAGCAGCCATTTTTGCTCTCTGCGGGACCATATTCTTCCCACGAGGCACGTTCCAAGCATATTCTCTGAGCGGGTCAAAGGAATTTCAGACTTAGGAAGAAGAAATAAGAAAGAGGTACCAGAGTGGATTCTGTCCTGGCTCGTTCCCACCTGCCTTTATTTTGCAATAAATTGGCTTCATGCAACTAAAAGGCTGACCGGAGCTCGCCTTTTGTAATTGCTCCTTGAAGTCAAGAGGGTTAGAAACTTAAAGAAGGGAGAAAGCAGAGAGCCTCCACATTTTAATGAAATATTGTTCCAGGCTTTTGGGAAAAGTCCAAGAGGAAGATGCAATAAAATGCACACTATAAAGGGAGTTGGAGCATTGGAAGCTGCCTTCTACAGAACCAGGCCATGGGTCCTTCCAGCTCAGAACTGCCCACACTGGCTGGCAGCAGCTCTCTGCGGTTTCAGGTCTTTCCCCCAGCCGTATCTGGAAATGGCAGGGATTGAACCTTTTGCATGCAGAGCAGATGCCCTATCATTTTGCTACAGCCCTTGCCCTCACACAAGAGATCAAGGGAAAAGAGGACAGTTATAGCAAGCTCAGTTGGTTAAAGCATGCTGCTGACAATGCCAAGGTTGCAGGTTCGATCCCTGTAAGAGACAGCTGCCTATTCCTGCATTGCAAGGGAGGTGGACTAGATGCTCCTCAGGGTCCCTGCCAACTCTATTATTCTAGGTCAGGCTATTTGGGTGTCCAGCCCAGCCTTGAGAGCATTCTGCCAGTGCCTCTCCAAGTCTTCTAGAGTCTTCCACATCACCTGCAACCTTCATCCTTCTGAGCTGAACTGAACCTGGAACTTCCTTCACACAAATAATTTATTGACAGAGGAACCTTGGTTCTCGGGCTTAATCGGTTCCGGTAGTCCGTTCGACTTCCGAAACCGTTCAAAAACCAAGGCGTGGCTTCCGATTGGCTACAGGAGCTTCCTGCACTCAAACGGAAACTGCGTTCAGCTTCCAAAAAACATCTGCAAACCGGAACACTTACTTCCGGGTTTTTGGCATTCGGGAGCCGATTTGTCTGTTAACTAAGCCGTTCGAGAACCAAGGTACCACTGTATTTCCATATGCACATTGCTTTTCTTCCATCTTGGAATCCAGGGCAGCAGACTCAGACCTGACTTCCTCCCCAAAGTACAGTATAGCTACTACGTTTAAGCAGGAGCCCTCAAGGAAATCTGGTTTCGGACAAACAGAAGACAGCAAGCATCCTTTGAAGGCTGCTGTCCTGCCATCTTCAGGATGGATTCTGAACACTTCCTTGGACAACTAGGCTGCTCAGCGTCAGACGCCAGGAAGGTTTCGTTTCAACATTTCCCACTCGCTCCTATTACATCATGCAACGCATGTTCAGCATACTGGCATTTGCTGCTGCAAAAAGGAGACGGAGACAGCCTCCAGCTGAGATGGCTTTGAAAGACAGGTGAGGGGGGAAACTTCACTTGTATATGTGCATCTCACTGGCGATTGGAGGAGATGGGTATTTGGTCTAATGCAAAACAGGCAGCTCCTCTTAAGAGCACGCACTGTGCCACAGCATCCCAAACCAGCCAGAATGAGAACGACCAGGAATTTTGATGATACGGACACAAAGGGGTTTGATTGCAAAAATGAAACCAGGGGGTGAAGCATCGCACCTAGACTGCCAGCTGGATTAAATTAATTAGCAGCGTTTCTCTTTCGCTCACTTTCTTTAACCTCTTGCAAGCACAAATTATTGGCTTGATGTAGACATGCCGCAGTGAACTGGCTCTAAAGGATTAGCAGCCCTTGTGACATGCAATTGCTCTAATAATAGGAGGTTCGCGGGCTTTTTCATAAACAATCACTCCTGGGGAAAGCGAGCTAATGTTTCAAGCGTCACCTACTTTTTAAACAATGCGAGGTTCTGTTTGTTCTTTGGTTAGGGGAGGGCAAAATGTGGGTGGAACACAAGAACTACCACCGTGCAGCTGAGCTCCTTGGAGGAAAGGTGGGGTGCAAAAAGGAAATAACAAAAAAAAGGTGATTTATTTAGAGAAAGATTTCTGTACCGCCGTAGCATGAAATAGCAAGGCGATGCCCAGGGTCAAAAGGTAACACCTTGTTAAAAAAAATTCCTTCAGTAGCACCTTAAAGACCAACTAAGTATTTATTTTGGTATGTGCTTTCGTGTGCATGCACACTTCGTCAGATACACTTGAAACAGAAGAGTCAGACCCTTATGTATATACAGAGGGTGGGGGGAATGGGTGATGGGCTGATGGGAGTGGTAAACCTGTAGATGGCTGTTAACGACTGCTGATGACTGCAATTGGTCCTGCGGAGAAAAAGCAAGGGCTGAGGCGCTAAAGAAAGCTTGATCATGCATAATGAGATAAGAATCCTATGTCTTTGTTCATCCCAGCTGGCTCCATGGTTTTAAGCTTGGTAATGAGTTCCAATTCAGCAACTTCTCTTTCCAGTCTGTTCCTGAAATTTTTTTGTAATAAAACAATTGCTTTGAGATTTTGTATAGAATGTCCTGGGAGATTGAAGTGTTCTCCTACTGGTTTCTCTGTCTTGTGGTTCCTGATGTCAGATTTATCCTTTGGCGTAGGGTTTGGCCTGTTTGTCCAATATAGAGATAGTCCTGAGATGGACTATTTAATTGCTCATCTTCTAACATTGTATATGCCATCAAATGCCAACAGCGCCCTTCAGCTCTCTATATTGGACAAACAGGCCAAACGAAGAAGTGTGCATGCACACGAAAGCTCATACCAAAATAAATACTTAGTTGGTCTTTAAGGTGCTACTGAAGGATTTTTTTTTATTTTGCTTCGACTCAGACCAACACGGCTACCTACCTGTAACCTTTTTTTAAAAGCTAGGTAAGGCAACCTTTCTGCTATTAAGGGCTGTGTTCCTGGATAGCTCAGTTCAGTGGTTTTCAACCAGTGTGCCGTGGCACCCTGGGGTGCCTTGAATGCTGGTCAGGGGTGCCGCGGGCAACACTGTCCTCTGTCCCTCTTTCTTTCCTTCCCTCCCTCCCCTGATGCCCTCTTGCATCTCTGCCTCCCCAAGGCTTGCACAGCTGTTTGTTGCAGCGGCCCTGGCTACAAGCTCCCCAGGTGAATTGGTGCTTGTGGGGCTGGCCAGGGGCTGCTTCCCAGGCCCCTGTGAGGCAGTGTGAGGAGTCACCTCTCCTTGGGGCAAGGGGGGGCAGCTCAGAAACCGGGGTGGCAGCAGCGGCTGCCCAAAAGACTCCCAAGGAGAGGGGAGGCTGAGGGAACACCCCACAAGGAAGGTGTCAGGGTTGTTGTGACTACTCTTGAGTAACGACCTTCCACATGCTTGTCTTTCAGAAGTTTTTATTAGTGCACATTATTTACAGTGTAACAAACTGCTGGTTTCATGTCTACTCACTCGAGTCAGATTCCTGCACTGCCCCCCTCCGCGTTCTGGACCAACATAAAAGCCTCGAAACTGAGAAGCACCTCCCTTTCCTCCTCCTCCTCAATTCCGGCGTCTCCCTGCCGATGGAGCGGGGGCTCTTGAATGTTGCCAGAGCCCTGGCACTCTCTTTCCGTTTCCTGACTCACTCCCTCAGACCCTTCGCTCTCATGACTGCTGGGAGACGAGCTGCTTCGGATGAGGGGGGGCTGTTCTCTGTAAGCCCTCCCCGTTACAGAAGGGTTTCAAAAAACAGGAGAGACTGCCAGCTCCACAGGCAAGGGATGACCTAACTGGGCTCCTGAGCCCCACAGGGGAGCCGCAGAAAGAATGCAGTTGGTCAAGGGAGCCGTGGACCCCAAAAGGTTGAAAACCTCTGGCTCAGTTGGTTAGAGAGTGGTGCTGATAATGCCATGGTTGCAGGTTCGGTCCCCGTCATAGCTGCCAAGTTCTCCCTTTTTTTAAGGGAAATTCCATTATGCTGAATAGGCTTCCTCGCGAGAAAAGGGAAAACTTGGCAGCTATGGTCCCCGTATGGGGCAGCAGCATTTTCCTGCCTTGCAGGGGGTCAGGCTAGATGATCCTCAGGGTCCCTTTCAAATCTACAGTTCTATGATTCCATCAGTAATCCGTTAGGGGGCTGCATGCAGACTGTGGGTGGGGGGACCAGAGAAGAAAACGGGTGGCCCCCCCTTTCTTTTTCAGCCACCCCATTGCCTTTCTCTCTGTGCATAGCAGGCAGGTATCATTGCATCACTCTTGCCAGAGATCTGAACTGAATTGTTTGCAGAGAGCTTTTGAAATTAAGATTTTTTGGGGGGGGGGCTCGTAAACCATTAGGCCAAAGACATCAGGTTGCCAACGTGTTTTAAAGAGATTGACGGAACAGACAGAAACCAGTCAATCACTTCTTTGAATTTGTATCTCATATGGAAAAAGATTTTTAAATATATTTTTCCCAAAAAACCGGAGGCTTTTTTATTGGGTCATATAGGACAAGAGATTTTAAAAGGAGATCAAGTATTATTTATGTATGCGACAACCGCGGCAAGGACTTTGTTAGCCCAAAAATGGAAAACCCAGGAGTTACCGACGATCGAAGAGTGGCAGACGAAAATGATAGATAGACTATGCGGAACTAGCAAGACTGACTAGCAGGATCCGAAACCAGGGAGAGGCAAAGTTCCAAAAAGACTGGAGTAAATTTGTGGACTATATGGAGAGGAACTGTAGAAGTTTAAAGACACTTGCAGGATTGAAATAAATCCTACAAAATGACTTTAAGTAGAGGGAGTAAAGGAACTGCGAGATAAGAGTTGATAAGAAAACCAAATGAGGGGAGGGAGGGAAGTCAAAGCATTGGGAATTTGAGATAGGTGAATAGATGTTTAAAAGAGAAAAATTGTGTGTGTTGTGTTTGTTGTTGAATGTTTTGTTATTGTTTAATGTGTTTATTTGAAAAATTTAATAAATTGCTTTTTTTTTAAAAAAAAAGAATTTGTATCTCATATGGAATACCAATCTAATAACAGGTGAACTTAGAGGGGTTATTTTTCGATTAACCGACAAGCAGCTCAGGGTATGTGTCATAAATGGTTTTTGCAGACACTCACGCTTTTATTTATTTTTAAAAAATCACACCCTGCTTTTCACATGTGTCTCAAAGCAGCTGACAAAGAAAAACCAAACAAAAAAAAATCATAAATAAATTTTGCTTTGAGACTAAAAGGCAAGAGAGCATGTCTGCATCAGTGCTATGAGTGCATTCAACAAGATTTGTGGAACTATTGGCAAGAGATATCAGAAAGTCCACTATAGGTGGATATCTGAGCCAGATTTCACCTATTATTAAACACTGCCACTTGATAACCAAAATTACGACCACCATCTGCTAAAACTGCTAAGCAGCACACAGTCTTACTATCTCCCATTTTTTTAAAAGCACCACCTTCGACTTCAAGGGTGCTCAGTGTCTCGGATCTTTGCTATAGTACCCATTTCTATTAGGTTTTACCATCAATCAGTTTGTGCTTGCTTTGGCTGCAAAAAAGATTTCTGCACTTATCAACACTGGCCACTGTCCAAAGGCCGGTGACTGACATTGCCTACCTTTCTGCAAGAATCTACAAGACGCAGGAGGGAAGCAGAAGAATGCATTGAAATTTCTTGGAAGTTTTTTTGGGGGGGGTCTTTTGTTTTAGAATCCTGCGAAACACCTTGGGAGAGGGGCGTGCATTGCAAGGGATCATCACCTTGTCGTGGTGAGTGGGCCTGATGACCCTTGTGAGCGAAGCCGTTGGGAATCTCATACTCCCAGCGGGGTCTTCCAAGGCGGAAATGTCAAAGGGGAGGAACTAGACAAAGAATGATCCAATAAGTCCTCAACGGCAGAGCAGGTGGATGATAACAAGCGGTATGTTACAATGGCTGTGAAGGCGGATGAAGGCTACAGCAGATAGGAATCTACCAGTTTCATAGCTGCCAAGTCTCCCGTTTTCCCCGGGAAATCCCCGTTTTTCCAGCTGTTCCTAGGTGAAAAAACTGATTTTTTTTGTTTTCCCCCGGTTTATTCTGGCGTGGCGGCCATTTTGGAACTGGGCGGAGCATGCTCAGAAGCAACTTTGGATGCTGCTCTGCCCAGTTCCAACATGGCTGCAGTGCGACTTCTGGCGCGGCGGCCATTTTGGAACTGGGCAAAGCAGCATCAAAAGTCACTTCTGAGCATGCTCCGCCCAGTTCCAAAATGGCGGCAGCGCTACTTCCGGTCTGCTATTTCCGGCCCGGTCCCTTATTTCTCTGACAGCAACTTGGCAGGCATGACCAGTTTGCCGTGACTACTTCATGCCATTGGAACAGAGCCTTACTGCGAAGACTGGGCATTGGTCAGCGTGCACTGATCTACACACATAAAACAAATTCACGCATAGGTGTCTTCCAAAAACCCATCCCACACCCCAAAAGTCCCACGGCAAACCCTTATCATGATCAACTCCCATCCGGAAACCAATGTCCCCACTGTGGAAAGACGTGTGGATCCAGAATTGGCCTCAACAGTGACTGACGGACTCATTGTTCAAACCGTGTTCATGGAAGGCAATGTTACTCGGCTACAAGTGATCGCCAAAGAAGGAAGAAGAAGAAGAAGCAAGAGGGAGGCAGGAAGAGACACGCCTAACCCGACTCCCGGCAACTGCTTTCCCACTGAACTCCACCCCCGCTGCTGCACCAACCCCTGCAGGTTCTAGATACGCACGGATCCAGAGCGCTGTTGGGGTAAGAGAGAAAGGACTGAAGCGCCCTCCTTCTGCACCACCATACAAACAAATCACATGTGTGGAATAAAATGAAGGGGGGGGGGAGCCAGAAGACTCGGAGTAGCAGGCTTGCTAAGACGTATAGGACTGAATCAGACAAGTGTTGGGGATGCAAAGAGGTGGAAGGAACGTTCTTTCATATGTAGTGGACTTGTAAAAGGGTAAAAGAGTATTGGGGGGGGGAATCCATTATGAATTGAAAAAAATGTTTTAAAGTAGTTTTTAAAAACAAAACAAAAACAAACCTAGAGTCCTTTCCTTTAGGAATAATTCCCAGGTGTCAAACAAGGTTATTTAAGTATGCCACCACTGCGGCCTGCGTTTTTTTAGCCCCAAAATGGAAAACGAGTGAGGTCCCAACCAAAGAAGAATGGCAACTTAAGCTGATGAAATATGTGCAGCTTGCGGACCTAACTTATAGAATAAGAGAACAAGAAGAACATACGTTTAAAGAAGATTGGAAAATGTTTGTTGAATATACGGGGGGGGGAACTGTGTACACTTGAAAATGTTGGTAGCATTAAGATAAATTCAACAGTGTAAATAAGTCTTGGTGGATGTAATACAGTGGAACCTCGGTTTACGACTACCTCCGTTTACGAACGCTTCGGCGAGCGAACGCCGCGGACCCGGAAGTGTTTACATCCGGGTTCCGCAGAACGGACTGTGGTTGCAAACCGAGGTACCACTGTAATGGAATACGGAATGGTTTAGTTTATGTAAAATATACAGGGATTTATGATATGCAAAATGAAGCACGGAAGGAGAGGAAGGGAAGTCCTTGACATTTTAAGGATGTTTAAATGAACATTCTAAGTGGTAAAACATAAAATTTAATAAAAAAATATTTTTTAAAAAAAGACAGACGAGTCCTCAGGCCTCCTGGGGGCTGGATTCTCCCCCAAGCAACATGCCTCCCCAGTTACACCCTCCTTGCTACTTGTCTGGAAAACACGGTCCTTGCACTCTGGCAAACTCTCGCTTGCCTGGATGAAGGATGGAGAGGAGGAGGTACAGACAATACTCTGCTGTGCGCAGGTAAAAAATATTTTTGCACCTGGGCACGCCCAACACTTCCGGGGCGAGAGAAGCAGGTAAGGTTGGCTGGGGCCCTTCTCACCTGTGGCATGCAGACCCCTGAGAGAGACACCGGCAGCCTTCAGTTGAGAAACAGCTGCCCAGCCCTGCATTAGCCAAAGTCCAAACTGTGTCTATTCGACGCCAGGGCGCTTCTCCTAATTCCGTCCAATAAGTAAAGAGCCTTCAATACGAATTTAAAAGCCAACAAACCCAACGCCTGCGGCCGCAATTTTCTCCTTATTTTAACTTTGGATTTCGGAGCCCAATTCGGTTTCCTTCTGAAACGCGGTTCTGCACCACCAGCACCAGAAGTATAGAAATATATACCGGTATATGTTTAATTGTGTTTTGATGATCGCTCTTCCCTCACTTATGTTTTAGCTGTTTCTATTTTAGCCGCCTTAAGTCCCTGGTCGGGGGGGGGGGGGGGGGGAGAGAGAGAGAGAGACGGGCTTTAAATAAATGTAATAATAAATAATCCTACCACTTCCTCTCGCTAAATTGAATTGCTATCCTTGCCATTTTAAATATTTATCATTCAGTTTAAGACAAGGAGCTGCAGCCTAGGCCCCACGCAGTAACCTTGTGAGCTGGGATAGCTCAATAGAGCAGGAATCTCTTAAATCTCAGGGTCAGGGTTTTGCTTTCAGCCAGAACTCACTGGAACTCAATTCTGGCATCTCTCAGGTAGGCGCTGTTGCCATTATAGGAGAACAAGGGAGGCGTTCATGGTGAGCTCCGGAACCTCTTTCTTTTCTTTTAAATATTTAAAATCATTTTTATTAACCGTTAGAAAACACAAAACACAAAACCACCATAAATCATACAGAATCAACAAATCATAAAATCATACAAAACACAAACCATAAATACAAGAAAAGACAGTAAAAAATAAAGAGAAAATAAAGAGACAATAAAACATGCAATCAACTTCCAAGCATTGTAATGTACGTTCCCTACTGAAATATACAGTTTACCAAGCTTCTCCCTTCGATCATATCCTAACTCTTTCTATCCTGACATTTGTTTTTATCCGTAAACATCGTATGGGTCCTAATCTAGGCAAATCACCCACTTCGAGCTCATACCTTCTTTACGAAAATAATCTGTCACATGACTCCATTCTATCTTTAATTTTTGTTTTGGGGACCTTTCTAATTGCCGCCGTCATCCTCGCCAGATTCATATATTCTGCCAATTTAACGTTGATGGTATCTTATCTCCTTTTCCGGCACCTCTTTCTCTAGAAAAATAGCACTGCTCAGGGTCATGGGTTCAAGTCCCACGTTGGGAAGAAGATTCCTGCACTGCAGGGGATTGGACCATCGTGGTCCCTTCCAACATCTATGATTCTATATGTTGAAATTCATGTTTCACCAACACGGGATGCACTTTACTAAGGATAGCCCTTTTAGGAATTCTAGGTGCTGAAATCCCAAGGGAGCAGAAAAGACTATTTATGTATGCAACCACGGCTGCACAGACGTTACTGGCCCCGAGATGGAAAGAAGATAAAGCCCCTTCCAGAGAAGAATGGCAGATGAGGTTGATGGATTATGCTGAAATGGCTAAAATGACCGCAAGAGGCAGAAATAATGAAGTCCAAAATTTTAATAAGGAATGGGGGAAATGTATGGCTTATCTTAAAATCATTAGCAGAATTGGAATATCACTTGTAGTTTAAGGTGGAATTTTGGACATAATGGAGATGTAAAAAATTTGGATCATCCTAAAAGATGTGGGAGGAAATGATTCATGATTGGACCCACAAAGGGGAGGATGGAAGTCCAAGAGATTCCTTTGATATATCTCTGCAAAAATTTAATTTGAAAAACCAAATATTCTTTTTAAAAAAATGAAAATTAAATAATAAACATCCAGGAGAAGAAGAAGAAGAAGAAGAAGAAGAAGAAGAAGAAGAAGAAGAAGAAGAAGAAGAAGAAGAAGAAGAAGAAGAAGAAGAAGAAGAAGGAGGTGTACAGCCAAAGTGCACATGATTATATGGCTGCCTCTTGAGTTGGCAAGGACCATAGCTCAGTGGCAGAGCACTAGCCGTGCAAGCAGAAGATCCCGGGTTCAAGTCCTGGCATCCCCAAGGAGGGCTGCCAACCGGTGTAAATCACAAGAGGGGAGGGTGCTGCTGCATTGAGACGCAGATTCCGTATTTCCCATGGGCATCCGGTTGGTCCCTGCGATAATGGAGTGCAGGAGCAGAATCCTAGAGTTGGAAGGGACCCAGTGGTCATCTAGTCCAACCCCCCCTTGGCCCCATTCAGCGGGCAGGATTTCCTTATGTTCTGAAAAAGCCCCTTGAAACGCCTGAACTGCATCAATGCTCTTTTTTTTTAATCCTGAAAATAATTGTTTGTGTGCCTGAAGAACCGCGCAAACTTTTAAACTGCACAGATCACTTGAGATTTGTCTCAAAGCGAGCCCCTCGGCACTATTCCCTACATACAGTGCTGCAGCTCTCGTACGAAAGAGCAAATTTGCACGCAAAGTCAGAAGGCTTCATCCTCTGCCTTTTCCAGACAGCGCCTGCTCCCCCACCCCACCCACTTGTTCACCCTTTTTCCTTTTCTAAACTTGTCAGTTTGGCGGCGGGTGGGGAGGGGGGGCAGATGCTTTAAATACAAATCAGACGGAATTGGCAAGACTTTCCGTGAAGTATTCCCAGTATCAACATTCCTCCCCCCCTCTTTTCCCACCCCCAATATAAACAAGCCAGAGAGTCTCAGACTTTTCTTGCTGGTCCTATCGGAGACCCCAGAATACACTATAAACTGTAGCCTCCTCCATCTGGTTTCCTTAAGTCTTTGGCTGCAAATGGGAAGGAATGAAAACCATTCCATGGGTTTTGAGATGCCTCAGTGGCATGAAGTCTTAACCCAGTGATGGCGAACCTATGACACGCGTGTCAGACGTGACACGCAGAGCCCTCACTGTTGGCATGCGCCCCATCGGCCCATTCACGCTGTTGTTGTTGTTCCCGCCCCCCCATTTGTTCTTCCGCTCCTCCTACAGCTTGTCTCCGCTGTTGCTGGTAGCCAGATTGGTTTTTTAACCCATTCTGTGCTGGTTTTTTCTGGTGCTTTGGCAGACTATGATTGGGCGTAACAGCGTTCGTTTTTTAACCCGTTCTGTGCTGGGTTTTTTGGCGCTTTGGCAGACTATGTCGGTGCTGCGTGTTAGTTCCAGCGAAGGTATTATTCATCATTTATTTCTGTTCTCTTTCCCTCAAAAAAAGCACATCAGCTTTGGGGCATCCCCCCCCCCAAAGCAAAGCAACTTTTGCACACACACCCCCCAAAAAACCTCCAAAACTTTGGTCAGCAGCTCCCCCAAAAAAGCTCAACAACTCTGGGCACTTTGTGATAAATAAGGGTTTTTTGGTTTGGTTTGGTTAAATAATGAGTTTTTGGTTTATTAAATACAGTTATATATTACAATTATACATTTTTTTTGTTATTTAAACTATCAATATCGTGAAATTATGGTTTTTTTCTCGAAGTGACACACCACCTGAGTTATGCTCGGTTTTTTGGCGAATTTTGACACACCAAGCTCAAAAGGTTGCCCATCACTGTCTTAGCCACAGGTGAGATGGCAAATGGCAGGGCGTGGGGCAGGCAAAATGGCAAAATTGTTGGCACACGCTGCTTTCGGCTCTTTTCGGTTTCCTCGGACCCTTGTCCTTTGCGCCATCCGACAGCGATGCTTGCAATGCAATAGCTCTGCTCCGCATCCCCTTTGGTTAAATAATCATGCATGCAGCCAGGAATATGGATCTGCCCTAGAAAGGAGAGTCTGCTGTTCCAAGACCCCTTGACAATTCACTGTGTGTGTTTGTGTTTGTGTGTGTTTCATTTGGTAGAACAGGCAGACAGGCAACGCAGCAAGGAAATATCCCAGGACCATCTTGAATGGATTTGCTTCAGTAAAGCATTTGGGTTAATTCCACAGCCAGGCAAAGAATCTAGAGAGTTATAAACAAGGCAGACATACCAAACACAATGACAAAAGTAATTGGGGGGGGGAGAGAGAATGCAATTCAAAAAGGCGGGGGCGGGGAAGGAGACAGAGGAACCAGAGACAACAACCAGAGCTGTCTGGGGACCTCGGTGCCCTGGGGCAAGACTGCCGCTCCGGATTGCCAGCAAAAGCAATTAGTCGATCCCTGGAGTTCGCCAAGACTGAGAGAGACTAAGCAAGGCAACTCCTCTGCTACCCATGTAACCAGGGAGGGCTGCAAATCGCTCAGGACCATTAACCCATGTTACTTGCAGAGGAGAGCGACCAATTTGATGAAAGGGTCTCGGAAACCAAGCCTTACGAAGGACAGTTGAGAGCTGGGAAAGAGGAATTGTAGAGCTGGAAGGGAACCATCTATACTGCAGCGTGGGGCTCGAACCCCCGACCCCGAGATTAAGGGTCTCGCGCTCTACCAACTGAGCTATCCACAGGAGATGGAAATAGCAGAGCCATCTTCTGATATTGGAAGATGGAGCAACATGGAAGATGGAGCACGCGTGTTTTCTCCTGCTCCACAGGGGAGGACCCGAACCAATGGAGTCAAATGACAAGAAAGGAGATTCCAAGTAACTTTCTTGAGCTGTTTTGGCAGTGGACTGGATTCCTTCAGGAGGTGGTGGACTCTCCTTCCTTGGAGGCTTTTAAGCAGAGGCTGGGTGGCCATCTGTCAGGGATTCTTGAGCTGAGATTCCTGCATTGCAGGGGGTTGGACTAGATGGCTTTTGGGTGTCCCTTCCAACTCTACAATTCCATGATCCCTCCGGGCGAGGGCCACATTCCCCAGAAAAGGAAATCAACTTGCTTCTTGGACCCAAGAGCTCATAACACAGAGCACCCTCCATCCTGCCAGTTTCTACTTATTGGCCCAAATCCATCTCATCGCCCCGTCCAGGCAACGGTCAAACACCTGAGCTGCCTTCTCCCGATTCATTTGGCACGGGGAGATGGAGTTGTGCGACATCACACCCTGACAAAGTCCCCCGGTGCTTTCATATAAATGGTGAATAGCAATGGAGAACAAGATTAACTCCCCGTAGGACGCCGCAAGAAATGATAAGATTTCTGATTGCCAAGTTCTGGATGAAGGAAGCAAGCCTCCTCCCTCCAGGAAACATTTGGGAACTGCTGCTTTGAAGGGAGAACAGACAGCAAAGAGATCAAATGCAAAGAGGTCAGTCAGCGGGAGATAAAACAAGCAAACATGTGGGCACTGCAACAATGTGTTGCAGCGCAGAGTGTTGCTATTCATGGTGCCAGGGGAGCCATACCCCCCGCCTGGGTTGCATCATGCCATTTGGGCTACATTAGCAGAAGATGAGTTTGCTACTCGTAAGGTAGGATTCTACTTGCCTGTTTCTTCGAAGAAGTAGCCGTTCCTGGACATCGCTGCCGGTGGACTTTCTAAGAGGAGAAATGAGAGAAATACGAATTAAGAGGGCAGCTCAGACAATTCAGGGGTTTCTTTTTAAACGAATGGACATTTATTCTTCGGCATGCTTCTCTTTTCTTCCAGAATGTCTCTGTTACATGGATTTATCACATGAAAACGTAGGCATATTTGCAAGCGCTGGTTTCCATTAGCCTTTATTTATTAGTAATCATTATTATTAACACAGTGGTATCTTGGTTCTCAAACTTAATCCGTTCTGGAAGTCCGTTCCAAAACCAAAGCGCTCCAAAACCAAGGCGCGCTTTCCCGTAGAAAGTAATGCAAAATGGATTAATCCGTTCCAGACTTTTAAAAACAACCCCTAAAGCAGCAATTTAACATGAACTTTACTATCTAACGAGACCATTGATCCATACAATGAAAGCAATAATCAATGTACTGCAGTCACACAACCAATCCATCAGTAGCTGAACTGGGTTCCACACAGTCACAAAAACAAAACAAAAAAGAGCCGCAAAAACACAAAATAAATAGCAAAAACAGACAGATATCAGCGTAACACTCAAAACGGAAGTGTGGCACTCAAATCTGAAGCGTAACACTCAAAACGGACCATGTCCCGCTTCCGGAAAAAGTTCGCAAACCGGAACACTTACTTCCGGGTTTGCAGTGTTTGGGTTCCAAGTTGTTTGAGTACCAAGGAGTTTGAGAACTTTATTTACTTTATCTCACCCAGGGCAACACAAAGCGACTTACAACCAACCAACCAGACAGGTAAAACCTCCCACAGAGATACATTAAACCCAAGAGGGAAAATAAATGCATTAAAAACATCTCACCCACTTCTAAAAGGCCACAGATAGTCAAAAGCCTAGTTATAGAATAAAGTGTTTTTGCCTGGTGCCTAAATACATGCTATAAAGGCGAGCCTTCCTTTGACTACGCGCTTCGTGAAAAAGTAGACTAGAATAAAGTCGACATGTTTTTACCGAAATGGCAACTCTTAAATGTTCCATGGGCAAGTTGAAGCAATCCGATCTGGATTCGTCCTGAACTTTTGTCTTCATTTCCGGGCAAATGGGCTGCTAGGAATCTCGCCGCGATAGGGGTGACGGATGAGCACAATGAGATTTGAAAAGAGAGCAGGCACCGGGGAAGAGGAAGGGCACAAAGCTTCAGGGCGACGCACACAAGAGGCTAATGCAATGTGAAACGGCACACAAGGCTTGCCAGGAGGCAGCAAAGAGGCTACTCTCGTTCACCATTACATAATCCCAGGGTCACCTGGAGACTCATCTCTGCCTTTGTTTACAGGCACCACATCCCTCACTTTCCTCCAGGTGCTTGTATATCAAAAAAACGAGCCCTTGCTGTGACTCTCGAGACGCTGAGGGACCCCGGGATGGTGGGAGTTGTAGTCTAGCAAACTGGGCAGAGAGCCTTCTTGGTAGTGGCGCCCGCCCTGTGCGAAGCCCTCCTGCAGATGGAAAGGAGATAGAAGTTCTAAACGCAAGTTTTTTAAAGGTAAAGGACCCCTGGATGGTTAAGTCCAATCAAAGGCAACTATGGGGTTGTGGTGCTCATCTCACTTTCAGGCCAAGGGCAGTGGCGAAGCTGCAAACTCCAGCACTGGGGGTGGAGATCAGGCGGGGGGGGGCGTGACTGATGCGCGTCCCAGGGGCGTGGTTGCGCTGCCCGCGGGGCATGGCACCTGGCATGGTGGGGGATGCGTGGTGTGTGTCCGGGGGCCAGCCGTGATGGTACCCCCCTTCCCAATGATTCCAGGGGTGGTGTGCTCTCTCTCCCCCCCCTCGTTCCTGGTCAGAGCTCTGGTCAGACCTCACCTAGAGTACTGTGTCCAGTTCTGGGCACCGCTGTTCAAGAAGGATACTGACAAGCTGGAACGTGTCCAGAAGAGGGCAACCAAAATGGTCAAAGGCCTGGAAACGATGCCTTATGAGGAACGGCTTAGGGAGCTGGGTATGTTTAGCCTGGAGAAGAGAAGGTTAAGGGGGTGATATGATAGCCATGTTCAAATATATAAAAGGATGTCATATAGAGGAGGGAGAACGGTTGTTTTCTGCTGCTCCAGAGAAGCGGACACGGAGCAATGGATTCAAACTTCAAGAAAGAAGATTCCACCTAAACATTAGGAAGAACTTCCTGACAGTAAGAGCTGTTCGGCAGTGGAATTTGCTGCCAAGGAGTGTGGTAGAGTCTCCTTCTTTGGAGGTCTTTAAGAGGAGGCTTGACAGGCATATGTCAAGAATGCTTTGATGGTGTTTCCTGCTTGGCAGGGGGTTGGACTGGATGGCCCTTGCGGTCTCTTCTAACTCTATGATTCTATGATTCCTCCACCAGTGGCCAAGGGAGCCAGTGTTTGTCCACAGACAGCTTTCTGGGTCATGTGGCCAGGACTAAACCGCTTCCAGCACAACGGAACACCATGACGGAAATGCTGTTTACCTTCCCGCCGCAGCAGTACCTATTTATCTACTTGCACTGGCGTGCTTTCAAACTGCTAGGTTGGCAGGAGCTGGGACCAAGCAACGGGAGCTCACCTTGTCACAGGGATTCGAACCGCCAACCTTCTGATCAGCAAGCCCAAGAGGCTCAGTGGTTTAGACCACAGCGCCACCCGCATCCCATGTTTTAGAAGGCAGCTATGATTATGTTTTTGTATCTGACGTAAGCCACCCAGAGTGGCTGGGGCAACCCAGTCAGAGGGCAGGGGACAAATAATGCTATTGCATTACTACCTGGAGAGCACCACTTTGGAGAGGTCTGGTTTAGCACGTGAGCACAGCCCGTTATCAAAATGGGAAGCCGTTAGGTCCAGGGCTAGGAATTCGAACAGGTGTCTGCTTTGCGGGCCTGAGCGTGCAGGTGTTGATTCTGCTCCCCCTGCGTCTAGACACAGTCCTTACTTCTTGTCACAGAATGAGGCCGCAATGGACCCCCATGCATGAAGCATTCGATAAAGAGATACAGATCTAGAAGAACAGAGCAATTTGTGGGCTAACCCTGCGCCTTTAAATGGCAGTGTTTTCAGAAATGTCCCTGAGACAGAACACTCAAGACATGTTGCTGTGCAAATAACAGAATCTCGGGAAAGCACAAGAAAACAGAACAAGACACAGGAGCAGGCTTGTCAGATCAATGTTTTTTTTCAAAAAATAATAATAGTCAGAATATTATTAGCTTGTGTGCCTTCTGCAGTGTTCTGTGTTGAGCCATTCTGACACGAGAATATTACCCGTACCCTCCTGGAACGGCAAACATTCCTTAATAAGGGATACTACAAAGGAACGTCTTTAAACTCCGGCCCCATCAAGGTGAAGGGGTCAAATGCAGCTGAGAGACAAGAAGGGATATTGCCTCTCTTTCTTTTTCTCCTCTCTTTTCGTTTCATAGATTTTTTTTCCCCTTCACATTTGCACATTTGCATCCAACAACATTCCGTTATTAAATTCCTTAGAAGATGCGGCTCAGTGTCTTGCCAGCCAGCTTCCTTGATATTAAAAACATAACAAAACCTGCAAATTCCAGTCTCCTGAGCTCTGCTATATCCCCAACTTAAAAAGACAACCTTGCATTCCCCGAATACTTCACAGAGGGCAACCTGTAGGCAATACCTCCCCAGTTCCATGCTGCTGCTGCTTCTACCCACCACGTCTTTTTATTCAGGTGCCCAAAATAATTTACAGTTAACCCACTGTTTCAACGGCCCTGCAAAACTCCCCATTTCATAGCGGAGCAGGCACAGAACCGGGTGGCAGTCTTGCCCTCTTGCCACCCACCATTCTGTGGCACTTCAGTGATGCCCTTTGGTTTTAAAACACACGAAACTGCCTGACTTGGTATGGCCTTTGGTTCACCTAGCTCCATACCGTCAACTCTGACTGGCAGCAGCTCTCCGGGATTCTCTGGCCTGAGTCTCTCCCAGTCCTTCCTTGAGATGCTCGGGATTGAACCTGGGACCTTTTACACGCCAAGCAAATGCTCTACCGCTGCCCAAAGGGGAACTAATTCTCTCCAGTGCGGAAGGTGAACATATTATCCGCTCACTGATTTAGAGATGCAACTATCCTGGATCACGATGGGAGGACCGAGGCCAGCACAAGACACAACCCCAAACAGTTGTTGCGGTACCATTAGGGATCACAGCGAAGCCATGCAAGATCTGAGGATTTCCTTCCATGCTGCAGAGGATACTGGAAGCAGCTGAGCCTGGGGCCAAGGTGAGATTGGAACCCAGTTCCTCCAGGTTCAAAACCCACCCTAACCCTACAATTTGCAACGGATTGCTGGGTGCAAACAGCTCTATATTACAACAAGGGCAGTGGGGAGACAGAGGAATTTGCTGTCAATGCCTTCACAATACAGTGGTACCTTGGTTCTCGATTTTAATCCAATCCGGGAGTCCGTTTGACTCCCAAAGCCGTTCAAAAACCAAGGTGAGGCTTCCGACTGGCTGCAGAAAAACGTTCACAAACCAGAACACTTACTTCCAGGTTTGCAGCATTCGAGTACCAAGGTCCCACTGTATCTGATTAATGCATAAAATGATTTGACCACAATATTTCGCTAAGTCTTTTCAGTATCTTTCCCACGCCCCACTTTCCAAAGAGTGGGAGCTGGGGGGGGGGGTTGCACCTTCCATTCCAACCCTGAACCAACGCTGCACATTTGCTTTTGCAACATCCTACTAGGGTGTCCATGCAGCCGCTGCTTAAAGAACTTCTGAGCCAAGGTCCGTTTCTAAAGGGTGAGGTCCACTTCCTCAAGGAACAGTGAACAGGCTCACAGACAGCAGCCTCTTCCGGATGCAAGATGCTGGACAGTCTTTATTTATCCATATTTTGGCCTTTTTTGGGCTGTTGGCCCAGGATTCAATAGGTGGACAGTTAAGGAAAGAGAGGGTTTGTGCCTCCATGTTGCCAGTTACATTTGACCAGGAGGCTGGGAAGGTGAAGTTAGAAGCATAGAAGCATAGAGTTGGAAGAGACCACAAGGGCATTCCAGTCCAAGCAGGAAACACCATCAAAGCATTCTTGACATATGCCTGTCAAGCCTCTGCTAAAGACCTCCAAAGGAGGAGACTCCACCACACTTACCTTCCCACCACAGCGGTACTTGCACAAGTATGCTTTCGAACTTCTAGGTTGGCAGGAGCTAGGACAGAGCAATGGGAGCTCACTCTATCGCAAGGATTCGAACCACTGACCTTCTGATCGGCAAGCCCAAGAGGCTCAGTGGTTTAGACCACAGCACCACCCTCATCCCTCATTATTTATATGCCGCGTTGAACTATGCAGTTCTTGGCGGTCCATTGCAACGCTAAGACTCTACGATCTCAGCTACATTGCTTGGGTGAGTGGCTCTTACAATTTGTCCCAGTATGCAAGAAGGAGAAACACACACAGTGGAAATAGAATTAACTGTGGACCTAAGGCAGAGGTTTTTAAACCCTGGTTGCCAACCTGGCTCCCAGAAATCTCCACGTAGTCGCGATAGGACCCATGCCAGCAGCAAAATGTTCCCGGCGCTTGGCTAATTTCTAACGCTAAACAACACATCAACCATTAAAATTTTCCCTGTACAGGGCTGCCTTCAGATGTCTTCTAAAAGCCGGATAGTTGTTTATTTCCTTGACACCTGATGGGAGGGTGTTCCACAGGGAGGGTGCCACTACCAAGAAGGCCCTCTGCCTGGTTCCCTGTAACTTTGCTTCTCACAGTGAGGGAACCGCCAGAAGGCCCTCGGAGGTGGACCTCAGTGTCCGGGCTGAATGATGGGTGTGGAGATGCTCCTTCAGGTATACTGGACTGAAGCCATTAGAGCTACAAAGGTCAGTACACTTTGAACTACTCACTTAATGAACTACTCACTAACTTTGTCACAGATCTTAAGAATGGGAAAATGCCAACAACTTCACTTAGGTCAAGCTGCATTTCCCCAGCAGAGAAGCTAAGCTCGTGTGAATGGTCATTAATTCTGTTCTGGTTTCTGCTTAAAAAAATAAATAACAATGCATCAGGAAGCTGCCCCCTCCTTCCCAGTGCCAAACACATCTCCGTCGCCAACACACCTTTGTCAAACTTCAAGCCCTAACCCACTTTTGTTTCTTTTGCGGCTGAAGAGATTGACAGAAACAGGGAAGGAGAAGCCTCGCAAATGAGAAATAAGAAATGCTGTACAAGCTCGCTAAGTAGGTCAGGCCTCCCTCATATTGTGCGGCATCACTCAGAGCCACAGCTAAGGAGGAAAAACACCCGCCCATGAAAACGAAGAGGAAGCAGAACAGCAGCACCCAGTCAGGAGGACCCGGGGGTGCCTGCCTATCAGTCTCCATCCCTCCTACCTCCTATGGGCAAAGGGCAAAAACATCCATGATGGAGTGCCTTTGACAATCCAACAGCAACCCCAGGGGACAAGAAACAGGCTCGTCTTTGGATAGTTTATTGATCTTGCCAAGCTCTGCGTCTCAAAATGAGATTTCAGTTTGTGGGGGTTTGCATCTAGGCCGAATCTGGGCTGCTGGGCTCCTCGAGCCGAAAATGCCCCAATCGGTTTTGGACCCTACATTTTGGTCCTTTTGTAGGACCACCCTACAGGCAGGGTTAGAAACTCGCTCACTATATAAGCCAGGCTCCAATTGGCTCCTTAAACCAGGGTTACAGTCGCCAAAACGGAATGTAAAAGGTAAAGGGACCCCTGAGTCGTGATCAACTCTGGGGTTGCGCACTCATCTCGCATTATTGGCCGGGGGAGCCGGCGTACAGCTTCCAGGTCATGTGGCCAGCATGACAAAGCCGCTCATGGTGAACCAGAGCAGCACACGGAAACGCCGTTTACCTTCCCGCTGTAGCGGTACCTATTTATCTACTTGCACTTTGACGTGCTTTCGAACTGCTAGGTTGGCAGGAGCTGGGACCGAGCAACAGGAGCTCACCCCGTCACAGGGATTCGAACCGCCAACCTTCTGATCAGCAAGCCCTAGGCTCAGTGGTTTAACCCCCAGCGCCACCTGGGTCCCTTAAACCAGGTCCTTAAACCAGGGTTACAGTCGCCAAAATGGAATGTATCGTTGCCATTTGGGGGACAGACAGCTCAAAAGTTGTATTATTTTTCAATACGACTTGCTCTGATTTCACAGGCAAGGGAGAAGAGTAAAAGGGAGGTTTCGCAGCTCAGCCTCTGAGCCCCTCTCATTTCCCAACCCAGCCAGTCGCTGGCTACAGTAGACCCCCTGGCAGGATCACTCTCTGCAGGCACTAAAGGGATTGCTTTGCAGAAAGAAGCCGCCTCCGTTTTTTAAAAATAGCACGGGAACCAGCAGAGGGGACTCCTCTCTCCATCCCGTAGGAGCAACAAGGGTTTTAATTTCCCTCTTTCTTGTTATTATTCATCACGCTTCCAGCCTGTCGTTCTTCCAAGGACATTAAGGCAGGCGGCTGGCCCTAACCTTAAGCACACTGGGGAGGCAGTACTCTATGAAGCCAGTGGGGTTAGGGTGTCAGATTAGGACCTGGGAGATCAGGGTTCAAATCCCCACTCAGCCATGAGTCACAGCCTCTTAACCTACCTCACAGGGTTGTTGTAGGGATTAATTGAGCGGGGGGGGGGGAGACGGCCACATACTCCCTGGAGATTAAGGTGGGATATAAAAAGTCCTTTGCTCACCTGCTTAAGAAAGCTGGAGGGGCCAGCCAGGTGGAGACATCAGTCGCCAACCTGACATCCAGAGATCTCCACGTGGTCACAACTGAACCCACATCAGTTACAAAACATGCCGGGCACCTGGGTAAATGGACTCGCGCCAATCTCAAAAAAACCCAGCTCCTGCTTGCTGTTTTTGGATATCGATGTGCTGGTGAGATGGAAACGAGAAGAACTACCAACGATTGAAGAATGGCAAATGAAGTGAATGGACTACGCAGAATTGGATGAGATGACAGGAAGAATTCGAAAGCGACGGGACCAGAAGTTCTCAAAAGATTGGAGTAAATTGGAGAAATATTTGAAAAACAATTGTAAACAACAGATTACGCGCTAGTAGGTTTGCAGGAAGTTTTGTAAGGAGAATAGTATGAAATATTATAAATTAGAAGGGTGGTTATATTGTAATGGTATATAGTAACAGTGAAATATGAAATACAAGAAGAAGTTATAGAATTGGAAAATCTCTAGAAGTGGCTGGTGGAAGTCAAAAATATTGTATAGGATATGAATGATTGTTAAATGTTGTTTGGACAAATATGCAAAAACTAATAAAAATATATATTTTTAAAAAGATGTGCTGGTGTTTTTGTTTTTGTTTTTTAAAGAGTATGCCAGCATCTGATTGCTTCCGGTCGTGTGCCTGCTTCTCTCTGCATGTGTGCATTTCATTCCTCCATTTCTTCTGTTTCTGCTTTCTAACTCTGCAATAAATCGGTGACGGGAGTTGTCTGGAGATTTTTGGAGCCAGAATTTTTTCCTGTGCAAACCAGGCATCGTAGCTATTCAATGCACAATAACAGGACCTGCCCTCCCTCCACCCCAGGGGTCAGCAAATGTTTTCAGCAGGCGGCCAATCCACTGTCCCTCAGACCTTTTGGGGGGCCGGACTATATTTTGAATTTTTTTGAAAAAAATATATGAACAAATTCCTATGCCCCACAAATAACCCAGAGATGCATTTTAAATAAAAGGCCACATTCTACTCATGTAAAAACATGCCGATTCCCAGACCGTCCATGGGCCAGATTGAGAAGGCGATTGGGCCGCATCCGGCCCCTGGGCCTTAGTTTGGGGAACCCTGCTCCACCCCCACCATTGGACCTACACAACTTTTCAGCGGCAGGCACAGAAGGCAACCATGAGGACATCCCAGGCAATGGAAGAAAAGGCAATGAGCTGAGGTTGAGATAGTAAGAATACATCTGGGTCCTGTTCTGGGCACCACAATTTAAGAAGGATGCTGACAAGCTGGAGTGTGCACAGAGGAGGGCGACCAAAATGATCAAGGATCTGGAAACCAAGCCTTATGAGGAACAGTTGAAGGAATTGGGCATATTTAGCTGGAAAAGAAGAGACTGAGAGGGGATATGAGAGCCATCTTCAAATATCTCAAGGGCTGTCACATGGAAGACGGAGCAAGCTTATTTTCTCCTGCTCTAGAGGGGTAGGACTCGAAACAATGGATTCAAGTTGCAAGGAAGGAGATTCCAAATACACATCTGGAAGACCTTTTCTTACAGTAAGAGCTGATGGAACAGTCTCGACATCAGGAGGTTGTGTGGGCCCTTCCTTGGAGGTTTTTAAGCAGAGGTTGGATGGCCAAGTGTCATGGATGCTTAAACTGAGATCCCTGCATTGCAGCGGGTTGGACTAGATGATCCTTGGGGCCCCTTCCAACTCTACAACCTCCTAAGTACTTTCCAGTTCTTTACAATCCTTCTGCAAAGCACCGTTCCAGTTTAACCAGGCAAGTGACATCATGCCCCCCCCTTTTCTGTGTCACAGTAATAGTGAGGACTCAAAGAGCCTTGGGTATACCCAGGTGTACACAGCTTCAAAGGATGCTGCAAAACTCAAAGAAGAGAGGAAGGATCGAACAGTTCAGGTGGAAGGGGATGGGCAAGGGGCACAAACAGAGACAAGAAAGAGCTCAAATTCCCTCCAGGGAGAAGAGAAAAGGCATTTTATGAAGAGAGAAAGCTGCAAAGAGAAGAAAGAAAGAAAGAAAGAAAGAAAGAAAGAAAGAAAGAAAGAAAGAAAGAAAGAAAGAAAGAAAGAAAGAAAGAAAGAAAGAGAACAATCTAATATGCAAAGAGGAAGGAAAGATTTGAATACTGCTACAGCTCGAAGCTCTGCGGGCACAGAGGAAATGAAAAGGATTTGGAAGAAATGCTTCAGCAATCCTGCCCAATGAGGGAGGGACTGGAGCATGGGTAGGCAAACTAAGGCCTGGGGGCCGCATCCAGCCCGATCACCTTCCAAATCCGGCCCGTGGACGGTCTGGGAATCAGTGTGTTTTTACATGAGCAGAATGTGTGCTTTTATTTAAAATGCATCCCTGGGTTATTTGTGGGGCATAGGAATTCGTTCATTTTTTTCCTCCAAAACATAGTCCCACCCCCCACAAGGTCTGAGGGACTGTGGACCTGCCCCCTGTTGAAAAAGTTTGCTGACCCTGCCTGCTGAAATGCCAACTGAACAGGGGTAGGAAACAAATTTTGAACAGGGTAGGAGGAGGACAGAAAAATAAAAGTAGAGGGAAGCAGTAAGGGCAGGACACTGCTGGACTAAAAAAAACAGGTGCTAAATGAGTCAAGTATTGTGGGCTGAGTTCTAGGGAACTGGCTTCCATGGGAGCCCCAACAGGCCCTCTCCCTGTTAAACATCCATCACCCCAAACACTTTTCATTCCAGCAAGCGTATTATGACCTTAACTGCTTTTGTTTTCACTGGACTGAGTTGCTTGTAAAGATTGCTGCAGTTTAGCAGTATATATGTTGTCAAAATAGATAAATGAAATAAATAGGATCTTCTAGGCTGGCAAAAGTCACTCTAGAGGAAGCAAGAAACCTGCATATTTCAGGAAACTGAAACCCCAAGGATGAACTTCTACAAACCACTGAATCCCATCGATTCCCTGCTGGAGCCACCAGCAAGAGATCAAACTTCAGACTCACAACAACAGCCATCACTCTGGACAGATGACAGCAGATGTAAATAATAATAATAATAAATATTAATAATTATTATTACTACTACTACTACAGTGGTCCTCGACTTATTAATTTAATCCATTCTGAATGCACATTCATAGGTCAAAAAGTTTGTTAAGTCGAAAGAAGCGGTTTCCCATAGGAATGCATTGGAAATGGAAAAATGGAAATGGAAAAATTCGCAAGTCGAGTAAACCGCATCTAAAATTCGTAAGTCGAGAAAACCCCATCTAAACTGCAACAGTTTTCCTTTCGGATGTCGGAAAAAACCGTAAGCGTGTGGCCATTTTTTTTCATTCGTAACTCGAAATTTTGTAAGTCGAGTACTTTATAAGTCGAGGGACCACTGTATTATTATTATTATTTACTATTTATCCCCGCCCACTCTGGGTGGCTCCCAACAGAATATAAAAACACGATAAAACATCAAACATTAAAAACTTCCCTAAACAGGGCTGCCTTCAGGTGTCTTCTAAAAGTCAGATAGTTGTTTATTTCCTTGACATCTGATGGGAGAGCGTTCCACAGGGCAGGTGCCACTACTGAGAAGGCCCTCTGCCTGGTTCCCTGTAACTTGGCTTCTTGCAGTGAGATAACCGCCAGAAGGCCCTCGGAGCTGGACCTCAGTGTCCAGGCTGAACGATGGGGGTGGAGAGACTCCTTCAGGTCTACTGGACTGAGGGCTTTAAAGGTCAGCACCAACACTTTGAACTGTGCTCAGAAACGTACTGGGAGCCAATGTAGATCTTTCAAGACCGGTGTTATGTGGTCTCGGCGGCCACTCTCAGTCACCAGTCCAGCTGTCGCATTCTGGATTAGTTGTAGTTTCCGGGTCACCTTCAAAGGTAGCCCCACGTAGAGTGCATTGCAGTAGTCCAAGCGGGAGATAACCAGAGCATGCACCACTCTTGTGAGACAGTCCGCAGGCAGGGAGGGTCTCATCCTGCCTACCAGACGGAGCTGGTAAACAGCTACCCTAGACACAGAATTGACCTGTGCCTCCATGGACAGCTGTGAGTCCAAAATGACTCCCAGGCTGCGCACCTGGTCCTTCAGGGGCACAGTTGCCCCATTCAGGACCAGGGAGTCCCCCACTCCCACCCATCCCCCTGTCCCCCCCAAAAAAACAGTACTTCTGTCTTGTCAGGATTCAACCTCAGTGCTGATGCTGATGTAGAACATTTTGATGTGGTGAATTCCAAAGAAAATCACTTACGCTCCACGTGTCTCTAATAATGGGAAATGGGGAGTGTTTGAAACAAAAAATGAACTGAGGACCACAAGGCACCTGCAACGTAGTCAGATATCGTTTTACAGGTGCAGCCCAGCAATCTCCATCTCTCTTTCAAAACTGCGTCCAAGCATCCCTAACGAAGAGCACGCAGCTCAAAAGCCGCCAGCTGGACCCATTAGAAAGCATCGTTCCATTCGCTTTATGTTTCCCCTTTGCCACAGAGGAAGCTCGCAGCCCGGCAGGATCCCGGTTGTAGCAGCTGCTGTGTGCGTCTGCAAATGGAGCCCACGGGAGCTGGAGAGCCAACGGGAAGAGCGGAAAATAGCTCCTCCGTGCCGGTTGGCGAAGACTCAGCAGAGAAGCCAATTGCCACGAGTTTAAATAAAAGTGCCGGGACGGAATGACAAAGTCGGTGCGTGAAAAGGGCAAGCAGAAACATGAAGGCCCAGATGTTTGTGGAAGAAGAAAATGCCGTTTTGAAAAGTTATAGGGAACAGGCGGCCCACGGCTGTCTAGTGCAAAGAGGAACAGGATGCAGAAAGTGGAAATTGCAACCATCTTAGACTTGAGTCCAGTTGGAAATGGAAGGAAGGAGGGAGCAATTCCAGGTGAGTTGCCTCCTTCTGGATGATGGCAAGAAAGGGCGGGCCTCAAATGGCACCCAAACAGCATCGAGCGCACGAAAGGAATCAAAGATCTGTAGAGATGGAAGGGGTCTCGGGGGTCATCTAGTCCAACCCGCTGCAATGCAATATTCTTTTGCCCAACGTGGGGCAAACCCTAAGAGCCTCATGCTCTACCGACTGTAGATTTCCATTATGTTATTTTTATCTTTTGTTTGTAAGCTGCTTTGGGATTTATTTGAATAAAAAGCGCCACAGAAATAGAATAAAATCAATCAATCAATATTACAGTACTGGCAGTTTCCAGTGCAGATCCGTATGGCAGCAAAACACTGAGCTGCCACAAACTGGGAGGTCGCATCCATCCACACCATACATTTAAAGCACTTTTCTCTCTCCTTCCCCCAAGAATCATTGGAACTGTAGTTTGTTAATGGCACTGGGAGTTGTAGTTCCGTGGTGGGTGAACTACAGTTCCCATGGGGTCTTTTTATGGTGTGATATATAAATATATATATATAGAGAGAGTATATGGCAAAGAGAGGCCCTCATCAAGTCTTGCCTAAACGAGACCGAAAAGGAACGCAAAAACTCTGGCAAGTTTGCAGCCGATAAGGGAAGTGAAAAGAGAATCGGAAGTGTCCATTGCCAAGACTGCTTAAGCCCAACTGTAGTAATAATAATAATTATTATTATTATTATTATTATTCAATACATCAGAAGAAAACTGGACACAGAAGACAAAGCACTTCTGAAAGGTGCGTTAAAGGAGGACCAATAGAGACAGCAGGCCAAGGCAGCTGAATGAATACTTGTGTCTGCCCTCACTTCAGAAAATGTAGGACAGACAGAGAATTGCATTTTATTTTTATTTTTTTTAAGGAGGGAGACTATCTGAAGGGGAGAGAAAGAGATCCAACAGATGGTGACGTCTAATCTTGTGGAATCCGCTTCCCACAGAAGAGCATTCAGCACCCTCATTGCAAAGCTTTCATCATCTTTGAAGATGTACCTGTTTATACTCTTAAACAAGTGAGGTTTGTTTGTGTGCTGTGAGTTTGTGGGGTCGGTCAGAGTCCCAAAAGCAATTCCTGGGGCCCTGGATCCGGCAAGGGTTAAAATCCAACCCTTAGGTTGGAGATAATGTTAAAAGAGCATGAAAACAAAAGACAGACTTCCAGTTAAGATCATGGAACCATAGACTTTGTAGAGTTGGAAGGGACCCCAAGGGACATCTAGTCCAACCCCCTGAAATGCAGGAATCACAACCAAATCATCCATGACAGATGGCCATCCAACCTCTGCTTAAAAACCTCCAAGGAAGGAGAGGACACCATGTCTTGTGGGTGTCTGTTCCACCGTCAAATAGCTCATACTCTCAGTTACGAAGAAACCAGCAACGATCTCAGATTTTCAGGTGCCCAGTATTTATACAATCATTCAATTGGCAGAGCATGAGACTCTTAATCTCAGGTTCATGGCTTCGAGCCCCACAGTGGACAAAAGATTCCTGCATTGCAGGGGGTTCGATTAGATGGCCCTTGGGGTCCCTTCTGACTCTACAACTCTAGGATTCCACGTCTGGTTGCTAGCATTTAAAAAAGGAGGTTGATTTGTGCCAGATGTCTGGGCTCCCTCCCTCACCTGACTGGTGGCAAGGAGAACAATAGCCAGTAGTTTTGTGAGATCTGGAAGCAGGCTGCAGGCAGAAGCCAGAGGGGTGGGGAGCCATGCTCGGCTTCTGCTGAAATGCAAGGCTTTGACGATGGGAGAAGCAAAACCTTCTGGGTGCCCTGCCCTGCTGGTGCCCTGCGCCCCTCCATCTTAGGCTCTGGCTCTATATATGTGTGAATAAACCATACATGTTGTCTTTGTCCATGGAGTTTTCTTGGCAGGGATACTGGAGTGCCTTGCCAGTTCCTTCTCCAGGTGGATCACGTTTAGTCAAAACTCTCCACTATGACCTGTCCATCTTGGGTGGCCCTGCATGGCATAGCTCATAGCTTCTCTGAGTTATTCAAGCCCCTTCGCCACGACAAGGCATTGATCCATGAAGGGGTCCATGCCTAGACAGCATCTTACAAAGCAGAGACATCACCTTGCCTACAAAGGTCCGTATAGTTAAAGCTATGGTTTTCCCAGTAGTGATGTATGGAAGTGAGAGCTGGACAATAAAGAAGGCTGATCGCCGAAGAATGGATGCTTTTGAATTACTGTATAGTGCTGGAGGAGACTCTTGAGAGTCCCATGGACTGCAAGAAGATCAAACCTATCCATTCTGAAGGAAATCAGCCCTGAGTGCTCACTGGAAGGACAGATCGTGAAGCTGAGGCTCCAATACTTTGGCCACCTCATGAGAAGAGAAGACTCCCTGGGAAAGACCGTGATGTTGGGAAAGATAGAGGGCACTAGGAGAAGGGGACGACAGAGGACGAGATGGTTGGACAGTGTTCCTGAAGCCACCAACATGAGTCTGACCAAACTGCGGGAGGCAGTGCAAGACAGGAGTGCCTGGCGTGCTATGGTCCATGGGGTCACAAAGAGTCGGACACGACTAAACAACAACAAAACCATATATCTGAAAAACTCCACAGTCTCCACTGTTCCTCATTCCAAGTTCCTCATACCCTGGAGTCTCTCACGGCTCGGAGATTGGGGTAGAATAGAATCATAGAACTGGAGAGTTGGAAGGGGACCCAATTCTCCCTGCCATGCAGGAATCTCAACTGAAGCATCCGTGATAGATGGCTATCGAACCTAAGCTTAAAAACCGCCAAGGAAGAGGAACCTACCAGTTTCCAAGGGAGACCGTTCCCAGCTCTCATCATCATAAAGTTCTTCCTGGGGTTGAGCTGCAATCTCCTTTCTTGCAACTTGAAGCCACTGGAGCATTGGCACATATATGTGTGTGTGTGTGTGTGTGTGTTTGGACCTGCTCCAGCTGCGATTGTGAAGGGAAATTCGTAAATTGAATCCAAGTCAAAGAGAGGTGGCAAGAAGATGCAGGTCTTGCTGACAAGCCATCAGGCATGGGTAGCATTCAACTCTCCTGAAGCTCTCAAAATGCAAAATCCTTGGTCTTATTTTAGCAAAAACATGCAACTATTTGTCCCCAAACCTGGCTTCTATACCAAAGGACTGGGAAGCAACCAGTGTGGTTCAAAAGGGATCCAAGAGATCCAGTGTTTAAATCCCAGGGGGTCCCTGTAACTACGTAACACTTGTACAGTCGTACTTTGGTTGTCGAATGGCATCCGTTCTGTGAGTCTGTTTGACTTCCAAAATGTTTGCAAACCAAGGCGCGGCTTCTGATTGGCTGATTGGACCTGGAAACAACCGCTGAAATGGACGTTCGGCATCCCAAAAAACGTTCACAAACTGAAACATTTACTTCTGGGTTTGCGTTCAGGAGCCAAAATGTCCAAGTACCAAAGCATGGTACTCATCCTCGTTTGACCTCCACAACAACTTTGTGAGGTAGGTTAGGCAGAGAGGCAGTGGCTGGTCCAAAGTGGAGATCTGAACCCTGGTCTCCCAAGGTTCTAGTCCAGCACTCTAACCAGTATACCACGCTGCCTCTGACTATAACAGCCTTGCCCAACCTAATGCCCTCCAGATGTTTCGGTCTACAGCTCCCAACGGTCCACGTCAGTCCTGCCCTCTCAATTTTTCTCTCTGCAAGTGGGCCTTGCAGCATTTAAATCTGGGGCTGAATGCCTAGTAAGATTGATGGGGTGGAGACCCGCTGGGGTCGGAATCTGTGTTTGAAATTAGCCAGGCGCGTTTTTGCGACTGCTGCAGATCTGACTGCGACCATGCTGAGATCTCTGGATGCCAGGTCGGTGGCTGACATCTCTATCTGGCTGGCTCCTCCGGCTTTTTTAAGCAGGTAAGTAGAAGATCTTATATATTGCATCCATCTCCCTTTTTCTCCAGGGAGTACATCGTTCACCCCACTCCTCAGCTCATCCCTACAAGGACCCTGCGAGGTTGGTTAGAGTGTCTGACTAGGACCTGGGAGAGTGAGCTCATTGGAGAAAAAGCTGGGATATAAAATCATAGAACTGTGGAGTTGGAAGGGACCCCCCAGGTTCATCTAGTCCAACCCCCTGCGATGCAGGAATCTTTTGCTCAGCGTGGGGCTCGAACTCATGAACTTGAGATGCTCGGCCAACTGAACTATCATATAAACACTGGGCATTTGGAAATCTGACATTGTTGCTAGTTTCTTTGTAACTGACAGTATGAGCTGTTTGACAGCGGAACAGACACCCACGAGAAATGGTGGCCTCTCCTTCCTTGGAGGTTTTTAAGCAGAGGTTGGATGGCCATCTGTCATGGATGAACTGGTTGAGATTCCTGCATTTCAGGGGGTTGGACTAGATGTCCCTTGGGGTCCCTTCCAACTCTACAAATTCTATGCTTCCATGATCTTAACTGGAAGCCTGTCTTTTGTTTTCACGCTCTTTTCACGTTATCTTTAACCCTTATTTTTATTGCAAATGCAACAGAAAGAAATGCGCTCTCCCATTTACAACAAGAACGGTCTACGAATCCCGATTTAAACTCAGATATTTGCGGAGGCTGCCCATATGTCTAAACAAGATTGTTTATTCTAAGACATATGTTCAAATGTAGCATCGTGTGTGGAACAGAATTCAAATGTGGAATATATATGATGCTAGATTTTGGCTCAGGTTGTACCCATTCTTGCCCTGGGGCCTTTGGGTAAAGGGTGTGTTATAGATCAGGCATCCCCAAACTTCGGCCCTCCAGATGTTTTGGACTACAATTCCCATCATCCCTGACCACTGGTCCTGTTAGCTAGGGATCATGGGAGTTGTAGGCCAAAACATCTGGAGGGCCGCAGTTTGGGGATGCCTGTTATAGATCCTTTTAATTAATTAATAAGGTGACTTCTGGAGAAGGAAATATATACTAGAGATCAATTCCTTGCAAGAAAGTTTGAGGGGAGGAGGGAACAGCAGCCTTATTTTTCCCCCCTTTCTTTTCCCCTTTATTTTCACCAAGCTGCAAAACTATCAAGCCACTCAAAAAAAACCGCCCACAATTGGCCTGGCCTGCCGAAACACACCTTTCCGTGTTCCTAGGGTGGCAACCTTCCCCTGCTCCCTACAGCGTTGGACTCAAGTTCAATTCATCCTGCCACACACCTTGATCAATGCACCGCCGCCCCATCTCAGCCTCAGTTTCCCCTCTGTAACAGGAGCAGAGGAAGGGTATCTCTCTCACACACATACACACACACACCGGGAGGCTGTGCACAGAACACAGTGCCTGCAGAACGAATTTTTAAAGGCAGAGAGCGCAGAAATGGGTATAATGATGATGCAAAGTGGAAAATTAATCTCATCCCCACCGGCAGATACAGCAGGGGATCCTCCAGCGGCTGAGCGCTTCGCAGGCAAAAACATCCACCCACACACCCACACCCACCGTGTGTCTGGAGTGGAAGCAGCGGCTCCTTCCGATTGCCTTGCAACCCTATCCAAGGTCGCTGCTGAAACCTGCTTTATAGGAGCTGCTCGGCTCCAGACCATGGTAGAGACAAGCGCCACAACAACAACCAAGCGAGCCTGGGCAAAGGTGTTCACGATCTGGGGCTCTTTTTCAGAGCAAGCCTGCCTCCCTGAGAAAAGTCCAAAGGGGGGGAAACGTCTCCCTGCCACTGAGCGGACTCAGCAGCTGTCCAAAGCAACCAGGAAGCAGCTACGCTTGTTTTTAAAAATTTTATTTCGCTCTCTCTCGTCTCCCATCCTCCAGATCTTGGCTGGCTTTCCCTTACAGGTGTCACCAAGAAGCAAAAGGCCGGCTAGCTTTCCGCCCCCCCCCCCCAACAACAGCAGCTCTGGAGGAAGGAACTACAGGGACACAGAGAAAACCCACCACGGCAACTGCTCCTCTTATTTTTTTATTTGGCAGTGAGTTTTCACAACTGCGAGTTTGATCGGTAACGGGACAGGCGAATGTCAAGACCGGGGGAACGCACTGGCCTCCTTTCCCCGCTTTTAAAGGGAATTTTACCGGGTATCAAGTCAACTAATGGAAACACACAGAAAAGCAGATCCGTGGTTTCTGACAGGGAACAAGGCAGCAAATTACCTGGTTGGCCATTGGGGAGGGCAGAATACCTTCTGACCTGAAGTATAATTATTCCTATCAGGGAGGGGGTCCCTGCCGCCTTGAATGTGCAGCTCCCATTATCCCTGACCAGTGGGCTAGGCTAGGTGGAGTTCATGGGAATTAAGCGTTTCGTTTCATTTGACTTTTCATTTGTATACCGCCTTTCTTACTATGCCCAAGGCGATATACAGCTACAGAATGTACAACGATGAACATATGCCTTATAATAATCAGATCCGATACAAAAACTTTAAAATGGAATGACTTACATCGAATAAAGTCATATCCAATAATAAGATAATCAGGGGGGTTGGACTAGATGGCCCTTGTGGTCTCTCTTCCAAATCTATGATTCTGTGATTCTAAGAGTCCAACAATATCCCCAGAGCCACAGGCTCTGCTACATAAAAACTCAAAAGCCACGCTTTGAGAAGTACCTGGCAAGTTGATATTGCATTGTCCTTGGAGAATCACCTGAGATTCTTAGGTATCTAAGCTTTGTGTGTTCTGTTTTGTTTTTTAAAAGGCTCCAGCCTTCATGCTTCCAAACAGGGTTTTTTAAAAAAGAAATGTGATCTTCTGTGCCACACAATCTCTGCACATCTTTTCCCACCACGGTGTTCACACTATGATCCTAGACAAGCATCCTATGCAATCGTCATAAAATCAGAGAGATAGGCAAGCTAAGCCCATGTCTTCTGTTGACTCAAAGGCTAGGCTGTGGAAGCCCGGGGGATAAAATCCTCAGGAGGAAGGATCTCAGTTGGATCGTCTTAGCCTCACATTACCCTGTCCATGAAATGGGAATAACAATATTCTAGGATTAAATAAGGAGAATGCAGCAGCTTGCAGATTTTTAAGTGCTATGTAAATCTTGTATGGACCACAATCTGGTAAGATCCTCGCCTCCACATAGGCTACTGAAAACTGTAAGATGTGCAGCAGCAATCTGAGATCATTCAGGTCCTAAGGGGGTAACTAATTTAACACACTACATTTAAGCAACAGCAGAAATAGTGTTATCCAAACCCTTCAGGATCACTCAGGGGTAACGCGGTGATATAGATTACTCACAGTATAGCCGTCCTACAAGCCATCCTGTTGAATGAGCACTTTTCATTTCCCTGGAGCCAGGTCTGATGAAGAAATGGGTATAATTCCCACACACAGCCCAATAAATGAATAAAAGCACAAGAACCTGCCACAACAGTTTTTTTAAAAAACCTTCACACTGATTCTAAGATAGGGTACAGCTGTGCCTGCAGAAACAGGTTGTCTGAAAACCACCACTTAAAACTAAATTAACGACAGAATTCAAGGCAGATGTTGATCTTCATCTGTAATAGCCAAAGGAACACCAACCAATCCAAAACATACTGAATTTTGGACAAAAAAGAAAGAAAGAAAGAAAGAAAGAAAGAAAGAAAGAAAGAAAGAAAGAAAGAAAGAAAGAAAGAAAGAAAGAGAGGACAGTGTTGCAATACCATTTGAGATAAGAAACTCATGTCCCTAGATGTGTGTGAGGCAGAAGAAAGTAATAATACAGAAAGGGAGATAAAGAACGACAAGAAGAAGACACCTTGATCCAAACTTGTTTGCCATTTCAACTCAGCAGAAACCATTAAGCCACAAAACGAAGATGTATTAGCAGGGATTTGGGAAAGAATCAATCTGGCCGCAATGCTGTGGATGAGCTGAATAAGCAAAAAGCATCAGAGACTAGAATACCAGAGTCTTCCCACTGTACTTCATAGAACTGGGAGAGGGATGGGCATTATTTCCAGAGAAGCTGTCTCCTAATATTGGCAAGCTGTGTACAGACAGAAGCATGAGGAGGAAGATCTCGGTACTACAGGAACTTTTAACGCCACCAGGGAAGTGGGGAGTGGCAGCCAGGGTGAAACCCAAAATCTATCCATCCATCGGGTCAGATGAACGTGAACATGCACATACACACACACACACCTGCGAACAAACAGATGAACTCCCAACGCCATGGATCTCGAGAAAGAACTCTGAATTTCTAGGCTTGAAATCCAGGTAAGGCAGGATTTTCAGAAGGGCACCCATCCTTGCCCATCAAAACACAAGTCGTACCTTTCCGGGGAGTGGGGGGGGGACCCCAAATGGCTAGGCACTTCTGAATTTTCATTCATCTCATACATTCCCTGTGCAGATTAATTAGCCAAGCTGCACAGCTGTAAAGCCACGGGGAGGGGGGGAATTCAGCATTGGACTGGTACTTTACATACATTTGGCCGAGCAATTAATCCCATGATAGATGGTGATGGGTCGATCCCTCCGCCCCCCCCCCATTTATTCTACACGTCACCCTGGGCAGGATCAACAGTGTGCAAAAATCTGTGCTGTTAGGATTTATTAGTTGAGAACACACACAAACACACACAACACACACACCTTGGTTTATTTCCCTGCGCAACGAACGCAAGCAGCCTTGTTTTAATAACCCCGATACATTTCCTTTCTGTTCAGCGTCCGGATAGGAATCGACCCAGATGTTTCATTATTAAGGCAGAACGGGCTCGTAAGGAAAACAAAGTATCGCCTTACTCTCTGCAATTAAATATTTAGAAAGCTGGCGGATTAAGAGTTCGCGGAATCACCTGTTGAAGGGGACGCATCGCCCGGCAACAGCAGCACCCAAATCGAAGGCAGGAGATGGAGTGTTTATTCAGAGAGAGAGAGAGAGAGAGAGAGAGAGAGAGAGAGAGAGAGAGAGAGAGAGAGAGAGAGAGAGAGAGAGAGAGAGAGAGAGAACTTACCTAGGCTGCAACTTTAAAGGGAGATGCTGTAGAGCCAAAAGGCAGGAACTGGTCTCTCTCCCCTTTGCTGATCTGCTTCCCCTTAAAGGCTCCAGAGAGCAACACTTGTTTCTCTGGTGACAGTTTGCACCCAGGTGGCCAGGCAAGGGAGTAGCTCGTGGTCCCAGCTTCAATATTAATATCAATCAAGCCTGGGCATCTCTTCTCCTCCTTTCTCCCCCCCCCCCCAACTCGATTCCAATTGGAGAGCGGCAGATGGGTGGGAAAAAGAGAACGGACCCGTCAGATTGCAGAAAGGCAAGCCTCAAATGCAGTTTTACAGAGGGGGAGAGATGATGCTTTGTCCACAGAGGTCTTTAGAAAACAGCTTCCCAAGCCCAAAGGTGCCAGGATTCGTGAAGCTAACTCCTTGCAAATTTGCATTCCGTGGCACAGCAGATTATCCCTCCTTTCCCTATACGATACTGCCTGCCTCTGCACTTTGCTGGATCGCAACATTTTTCTGCCTCTGCTGGTCTATAGGAAGAAAGGGGGTGGGGGTGGGGGGGAGAGAACTGAACAATTAAAGCGACCCTGCACATTTCAGCCTGTGCTTTTTATGTTGGATACCAGGCAAAGCTAGCCGTTTTCTCCTTTAAAAAGCCTTGCAAAATGCTGGAATGAGAGAGGCATGGCAGCCAGAGGAGGGCAGGAGCATGAGGAAGGGGGTAAAGAGAGGAGGGGGGGTGCGCAAGGCTGCGGCTCAAGGGCAAAAAGCAGGAACTCCCTGCCACTTCTGCTTGCCCACATTTATCATCTGCATCTGGGAATGAGAGGGTAGCGCGAAACCTCCTTGTGTGCAAGGCACATGCTTCCACACATGGAAGCATCTCTCAGATCCGAGGGGGAGCCATGAGCCACCGGGAGGCAGTAAAGCAAAGGGGAAGGTTGCAAAAATGGCACCCCCCTGCCTACCTCTGAGGTTCAGCAGCAGTGGAGGAAAAGAGATGGGGCCGCTGCCTGCCTGCCTCGATTCACACAACCACATAGCTCGGGTCACGCCCACTCTGTGCATTTAAAGCACTCCTGTGTCGCTTTAACAGCCACGGTATTCTTTCCCCGCCTTGCAAAGGATCCTGGGAGCTGTAGTTTGCGTAGGGTGCTGATCTCTAACAGAGCTGCAATTCTTAGGATCCTCGACAAACTACAGCCTCCAGGATCCCCCACAATTGTTAGAGTGGTATAAAAGTGCTTTGAATGCGGCCACGGTGGGAGAGCACCTGCTTTTTTGTGGGGAAGGTCCCAGCTTCAGTCTTGCTATCAGATTCTCCAGGTCTGGCTGAGAATGGTCCCTACCTGCAACTCAGGAGTGCGGCTGCCAATCTCTGCAGTCAATAATAAGCTAGACGGCACAATGAGATGCACTGGTATACGTGTAAGGCAATTTTTTTACGGGGCCTTCTCAGTGGTTGCTCCCAGACTTTGGAAGTCCCTTCCTAGGGAAACTAGATTGGCTCCATCCTTGCTCTCCTTTTGCTGGCAGGTGGAGACTGTTTTATTCCGACCAGATTTGGGGGCCTGGCTTTTTTTCTTTTTTTTAAGGAACGGGATTTTAAATAGTGCTGCACTGCTTTTCCTATCTGCCTTTTAATAGATCTGTTTTTCTATTGCTTTAATTCTATTACAGTTTAAGTACTATTTAAAATACGTTTTCAGCCTTCTGCCTTTTGCCCGCGTTGTTTTTATTTGTGTAAATCGCTTGGACTCCCAGTATGGGGGACTGTAGAATATAAATGAATCATAGGATCGTAGAATTGTAGAGTTGGAAGGGACGCCCCAGGGTCACCTAGTTCAACCCCCTGCACTGCAGGAATCTCAACTAGATCACACATGACAGATGGCCATCCAACCTCTACTTAAAAAAACCTCCAAGGAAGGAGAGGCCACAAATATAACAGCAATTGTAATAAACCAGTAAATCATTACTGTAGATTATTAATCTCAGGGTTCTGGGTTTGAGCCCCATGTTGGGCAAAAGATTCCTGCATGGCGGGGGTTGGACTAGATGACCCCCGTTGTGTTTTTCAACTCTACAATTCTATGGTTTTTAATAATAATAATAATAATGTGTCTCAGTAGTAGAGGATCTGCTTTGCCTGCAGATGGTCCTAGGATCAACTTGAAAGTTACGTTGTACGCAGCCCTGAGATCTACGGATGAAGGGCGATATACAAATTTAATTGAAAATAAAAATAAAAACAGCTCCCAGCACCTCCAGACAGGACTGAGAAAGGCTACTGTCTAAAACCCCAAAGAGCTGCTACCAGCTGTTGTTAATAATCCTGAACTCAATGGGCCAATTGATACTTTTGAATTGTGGTGCTGGAGGAGACTCTTGAGGGTCCCATGGACTGCTAGAAGATCAAACCTATCCATTCTTAAGGAAATCAGCCATGAGTGCTCCCTGGAAGGACAGATCGAAAAGCTGAGGCTCCAATACTTTGGCCACCTCATGAGAAGAGAAGAATCCTTGGAAAAGACCCTGATGTTGGGAAAGATTGAGGGCACTAGGAGAAGGGGACGTCAGAGGATGAGATGGCTGGACAGTGTTCTTGAAGCTAGGAACATGAGTTTGACCAAACTGCGGGAGGCAGTGCAAGACAGGAGTGCCTGGCGTGCTATGGTCCATGGGGTCACGAAGAGTCGGACACGACTAAACGACTAAACAACAACAACAATGGGCCAAGAGTGTGACTCACAGGACAGCTCAGCTGGTTAGAGCCAGGTGCTGATAATGGCAAGGTTGCAGGTTCAATCCCCGTATGGGGCAGCTTCGTATTCCTGCATTGCAGGGGGTTGGACTAGATGATTCTCAGTAATCTCAATAATTCTATGGCTTAGTTAAAAGGCAGCTCCTTTAGTCCCTATGCCCAACAACCTCTTTCCCCTTTATTGCCGATTTACTCGGCAGGGTTGTACAGTTGTACCTTGGAAGTCGAACAGAATCTGTTCCAAAACGTTCGAAAACCAAAGTGCGGCTTCCGATTGGCTGCAGGAAGCTCCTGCAGCCAATCAGAAGCCATGGAAGCCCTGTCGGACGTTCGGTTTCCAAAAATAGTTTGCAAACTGGAACAGTCACTTCCGGGTTTGCGGTGTTCGGGAGCCAAAACGTTCGAGAACTAAGATGTTCCAAAACCAAGGTACGACTGCGCCTAGTTTACAGAGGTGGCAAGGCACTCTGCACATGCTCAAGGAACTCTATACTGGAGAGTGGAGTCTTGGGACCTGAAAGCTGAATAATAGGGGATTAAGCCCCAAAGAAAATCACTGATCGGAAGGAGTCGGTGTTTGCTTTAATGTTATTCCAGAAAAAGTAAAGCATAGCAGAATGGGGGCTGGGGAGAGGCATGGAACCCCCAATACCAGACTACAGTAAATAGGTCATATATGTATATATGTGTGTGTATCTCATATATCTGCATTAGAAGCATAAACCAGAGAGGAATTCCAGCTTACTTCCCCATGGCTTAGCATTCCTTACTAGACTGTCAGAGGAATCTGTGTTTACTTAAAGCCTATACTCGTTTCCCATATAGATGGATAGCTATTCAATGTTTTCTTTGGGGGGGGGGGGTTGTAAATCTTGAAAAAGGCAACACTATAATTACTAGGCAGTTCCGAGCACTTTTCCCAAGGCTGGCTGTTAGGCGCAGAAGGATTAACAAGCCATCTCAAACCCTGATTGGTTTATTTACGGGCTTTTCTGTTTTCCCAAACTGGATGCATAACCGCGCAAACACTTCCAAAACTGGAACTTCAGGTTGAAAAAGTAACCCGCCGCATTCCATCGCTCCTTCCGCAAGACATTTACAAGAAATCCGAACTTGGGAGCTTAATTATGCCCCGGCCTTAGGCAAAAACCATCGGACTCTCTCCATCGCTCAGCCCAGCACAGGTATGTGTAGACAAGCTGGCAATTTTGGGTTGGGGTGAGAGAGGCTGATATTTTTATACTTATGGGTACAAACAGAAGATAAGCAACGCCACTTAAATCAACGTCCGTGGAAACACCCATAAGCCCATCCCCTGTGCCCCGTAATAACGCCATGAAATTCCAAACAGTCGCGATGAATTGC